>NC_092572.1:34540865-34560865 GCF_037975245.1 Apostichopus japonicus
CCATATTGTTTTGCTTATATTTATTACACTTATACCGCTATCAGTTCTTTCCTCGTTGTTTGTTGATGGGCTAGTAAGTGTTCCAAGATGGGTTATTCTTTCCGTGATTACTGTTTGGAACTTTTGATGACCTTTCTCCGCTGTGGCCCATTGATTTTTTAGTTAATGTCAACGTATGCTCTTTTTTCGCTCGTAGCAATAAAACAAACTACTGATTAAAAGTGGAAATGAATACTGGAATATGAACGTTTGTTTATTAAAATACTTGCTTTAATGAAAGGTTACGACGGATGACATGTTTCCAACTTGTGGTGTCTAAGGCTTTTGTCGCGAAGTTGGCGTGATAGTGGAGTAATAACCAGGCGTTGAAACGAAGGTTGTGAATAAAACGGAATAACATCACAGAAAATTAGGCATTTTCTCCCGTAACATCATTAATGTGCACAATTAGCTAATATTTATCCATAAATAAAACTAGAATCCAGAAAAGAAATGGTCAATCTTCGACGATTTTTTTTTTATGGGAATTGCAGTTATTTCCATTATTTATAACGGCTAGTAGAGTGATTAGGACAGTGTTGTTCATAGGTGTCCGTAGACCATTTGGAATGAGAAAAGAGAAAGAGAGAGCGATAGATGGACGGACGGACGGACGGACGGACGGACGGACGGACGGACGGACGGATGGATGGAAACCAAACGTATACATACATACATACATACACACACACACATACATACACGCATACATACATACATACATACATACATACATACATACATACATACATACATACATACATACATACATACATACATACATACATACATACATACATACATACATACATACATACATACATACATACATACATACATACATACATACATACATACATACATACATACATACATACATACATACATACATACATACATACATACATACATACATACATACATACATACATACATACATACATACATACATACATACATACATACATACATACATACATACATACATACATACATACATACATACATACATACATACATACATACATACATACATACATACATACATACATACATACATACATACATACATACATACATACATACATACATACATTACATTATTCCCCTTTGAAATTGTCAGCGTACAGAACGTAATGAAAGCATTCTTTATACATTCCTACATACATTCCTACATTCCTACATACATATCATACATTCCTACATACATACATACATACATACATTACATTATTTTCAGCGTACAGAACGTTGTAAGGAAAGCATTCTTTACACATATCTAAGATGTCTTTCTTTCTTCTACCTATTATTCCATTTATAGGCAAAATTACATTTTCTTCAATACTCTTAGCTTCAAGGTATCAGTTTTAGTAGATATTTTGCTGACTATTAAAATATTGCCGAAGAGTCCTGTCAGTCAAGTTGACAACCACATACGTTCAAATTTAAGTAATGTTAATTCCTGAAGCAAGATGACTCCTTAAACATCTGAGAATAAATAAAAACCTGTGCCTTTTTTTAAATTTCTAATTACTCAAAAACCTACAAATTACTTTTCTTCAATTTTTATCCCTTCAATATTTTTTTAATGTTTAACATTTGTAATTTTTGAAGATACCATATATATATAGTTAGTTTAATTGGATTTCACATATAATATTATATCTTGCAAATCAACGTTCTTTTGCCAAATAAGAAGAACTTTGAATGAAAATGCATCTCGGAAGAAATTTTCTGTGCATTTCTTGAAATGGTGTTGAATGTTAGTGCGGTTGATGGAGATACTTATTAGCAATGCAGTTTTTTCATCTCATTACAGGTAGGTTGTAATTCTGTTGTACCACTAATGGTACATTATATGTGTTCAAACATTAAGAACAACAAATAACGAAATGTTTAAGAACCCCCCTCTCCCCTCCTTTTTATGCCACCACAACTTTCGTACAAAGAAAACGGGCCCGCGCCCACCCCCTCTCTCCGTCCCTGGTATACTGGTATGATCATGGGCGGCGATCATGGGGGGACGGGGGGGTGGGACATGTCCCCCACAATATTTAGGTGGGGGATATAGTATTTAATATCCCCCAATATTTGGTGGCAATTTTTTTTTGTGTGTGGCTTTAAATAGAAAATAATGAGTGAGATTATATATCCAAATCATATTTGGCGGCTGCGGCGCCACAGGCGTAGGAGCCTAATTTGATTTGGGGGGGGGGGGCTGTAACGACTTGCCCGAAAAATATAATCCAATATTTTTGCGCGCTCCGTGCGTCCAACATGTTAATGTGCATATCATAAAGGCATACATCGGTTATTACATCACATGCCAATAACATACAATCTTATTCCGTGTTATTACCCATTCCTATTGGTTAGAATTATTTGGGAAGTCGTTACAATAATAATGATAATAATAATATAAGTTTAAACATTGAAAAACACATTGCAAAATTATTATTCTTTCAGTAGGTGCCCCAAAAATTCTCAGCATATTGCCCGAATTTTCAGAAACACTTTTGAACCCCAGTGGTTCAGGAGGAAGATTAAAGATAGTCTCCTAATAAAAGAAAATGCTGACTTAAATAGAAATGTAGCGAGCTACGGGTTGGAGCTATTCTAATCCCTATTTACTTTTTATTGCTGGTTGTTCTATTCATTCCTAGTTTAAAAATTCACTAAAAAAATTTGCTGGTTGTTCTAATCATTCCTAGTTTAAAAAAAAAGAATCACTCATGCTTATCACTATTGTCGTCTTCGGATGTATATTAGCCCTTGTATTTAATTGATCTTGTACAATTGCCTGACGATGGAGTGGTGACCACTCCGAAATATAGCAGTATGTCGTTGTTAAAAATATTCGCTTGTTTATCTTTTATATTATATTATATTATATATATATATATATATATATATATATATATATATATATATATATATATATATATATATATTCCGCTCTGTCCACCGGACATAGAGCACTCTGCGCCAAGATAGACGCCAACCAACCAACTCCACCTCTCTCTCTCCACCTCTCTCTCCGCCTCCACCTAGCGCGATGGTCCTTTTGGTGTTTTTTCGCCATAGAGAGCATCTAATACGCTTGTAACTTTTTGGTCCTTTTGATGCTTTCGCACATAATGGTTTGGTCGTTGCCAATGCACATTCAAAATGCATGTATTTTCGACTTCGTTTGTACTTCTTTCACGCATATTCGGCAAAAGTTATCGTTTCCAACAATTCCGGTTAACAATCAAAGGAAAACATCGTCCATTTTTTTCATCCAACTGTTTTAAAAACAAAAACTTTACGTATATTTCTCTATACGTAAATTTCATATTTTACACAGTTTTAACAGTTTCCCTATTTTATAACCCTTCGTATCTGTTTATTATTTAGTTCCTTTGACATCTTTCATAACGTACTATATTATTTCGTAAAATATGTCCCTTTTCTCAACAAAACTTTCACAACGAGGTAAGCCTTTCCGGCTGACACTAAATGTATTTTTAGTTCTTATGTGCACCCACAGCAATAGAACTTACGATAAGAAATAACAACAACAATAACAAACATCAGCTGGTGTGCATTCAACATCACGTTTCTTACCGTCGATCTCGTACTGTAACCGTCTCAAGATCATAAAATTATAGCCAAAACAAGTGATCAGTGACAATTGATTTGGGTAAAATTGTACATAAAACATATGTCTAAGTTGCGTAGACCTAGCTGTGTGTACAAGAAGTCCCAAACTCCAACTAACGTGTAGGCCTAGCCTAACTAACTTACAAGTTACGGTGGTTACAAAACTTACGGTAGCTTAGGCCTATAATAACTAGGCTGTATCCCTTAAATACTTATATTATTAGTGAAGGTAAAGAGTAAATGACTAAAACATTCTGTAGTTAGCCGTGACTTTGTTTACAGTACAAGAGAAGGTTGTTAGTGTGACACCCCTTCTCAAATTTATGATGCAACACTACAGTGTACTAGTACTAGAAGGATGGTCATAGTGAACTAAAATCAACAATTAGAATTGTGGTTGCTAGGAATTTCATATGTTTTTTTCATGTTTAATATAATATTTAATCTTTACAGAAGGGCTGAAGTAAGCAATACGTACAAAAGATGATTGGTATGTTCACTGCCGTGATAAGTGTAGCAATAATTCGTACTGAGAAAAATTTCGTAGGAACATCAAATCAGGCAATACCATTCCTGCATTTTCTATCTGCTTTTGTTTCTCCTTTCATATATATGTTTCATCATAAAGGAAGCATGATAATGGCAAAATGATTCAACCAGCAGTCTGCACAATGCCCACTGTGTTGTTAACTTAAGATACTATTGAATCAAACAGTCAAGAACTCAATGATGTTTTCCACTTTGGCTAAAAGATACAAAATTGTGGAGTGACTAATTGGCTGCGGTTTATCTACATGTGTGTTTTATACCTCAACTGCTGGCTCTACCCTCTGTAACAAATTTCAAACAATTACTGTATAGTTTACTTGCCGCAAGTGATATACACATCACTGTGTAAAATATGTGGAAAGCTTGCCACCTACCGTATAACCAGCATTGTTCTGCATCATTGAAAATAGTCATATATAGATTTAGTCATATATATGTTAAATTTTACAAGCAGTGTCAGCAAAGTGTTTTAAACAGTTGCAGGATGCAGTAATAAATGGTCTTGCTTTGTTTATCCAGTAAATCCGGTGAGAAAGGGCAGATAGCCTGGTGGCCCGCTTGAAGCAAAACCATTTAAAAAAAACTATCAAATGTTTACTCGTTTAAAACAAACGAGCAGTTTCACAGGGATGTAGCCAGGGGGCAGGTGGGTGGGGGAGCAATCTCTCCACTCCCCTGTGAGTACCCCTAAAAGTAAAATTCAACTAAAAGCAGGGGAAATCATTAAAGCTCCTTTTCACGTTGGATGATACTAAGTGACCCTTCTCACTCTTCCCCCTGAAAATTTGTCTGCTACTGTACGTAATACAAAACTCTTATAATAGTCTTTTTTTCTCGCCATGTGGGAGACATTTTGGGCAAACATTTTTTTGTACATCATGGAGCTCCGATAAGCGTTATAATGCTCCCTTTGTGATAAATGCCCTTTTAGAATTCTGTTCCTCTCCCACCACATTTCCATTTCTGGCTAAGTCCCTGTTCACAGCTAATATTCTAGACCCATTTGTTCTGCCATTTTTGGTTAGGATGTTTTGGTCCCAAATCCTTTCGAGCCAACTTTTTTTCTGGACTCAACTTTGGATAGTTCCATTTCTGTTGTGTTAGCATTTACTTGATCATTGGAGTTACTCATATGTAACATGACCAAAGGCATATTTAAAAGAGTTGATACGAAGTTGGTATGATGATAACATTGGGTGATGACATATGCAACACACTTATTTTACTTAAAACAAGGAACTATAGTGCCCATTGAAATGCATGAGACATATGGTTGCCGAACAACTACCCCCCGTACATATACCACCCATACTCATACCCCCAGGACAAGTACCCCCCTGACAATCAGCCCCAGACAAAACCTCCGAAAAGGAATACCTCTGGGAACAACTACCCCTGAACATACACCCCAAGGACAAATACCCCCAGGATAAGTACCCCCAGACAATTTCCCCGGACAAGTACCCCCATGACAATTACCGCTGAGGACAATAACCCCACCCTCCGGCAATTACCTCCGGAAAACTCCATCCACATGCCACACCCATGTTGCTACCCGAACTAAACCAGAATACGCCCCAGTGCTCCCCCCCCCCCCTCTCCCCGTGAACCAAGCAGACCTTTAGCTGGTGAACCCCGTAGTATGAAAGCCCATTAGGGCCATGAAAGATAATTTTCTTAATCTGACATATCAGATTATTATTCTGATATATCAGATTGTTATTCTTTTTCTTTCATAGCCCTAATAGCCATGCCTCACCCCTCCCCCTCCTGCGTCTAAAGGGCCAGTGCACACAACGACCCTAGGGGGTATTCGTCCGAGGAGGTAATTGTCCGGGTGGGTAGTTGTCCAGGGTTTTGTTTTCCTCAGGGGTAATTGTCCGGGTGGGAGTTTTCCTGTGGGTTATTGGCTTGGGTGGGGGGGGGGGGTAATCGTCCGGGGGTATTTGTCTGAGGGTTATTTTTTCCGGTCACGAGATATAGGGCTTTGTGTTCCCTTCATATTGGGTATCTGACTAACTTCTCACACCTCGTCTGCACATTTTGTGATTGGTATGGGGGAGGGGTCTAAGGGGAGGGAGTCTCGATTGCTAGCTTAGCTTCATAACATGCTGTTCGTTCAACAACTTATGACGAATCATAGAAAGGATGAGAAGGCACATCGTCGTTGTACATGCGGTTCGTGACACTCATTCTAGTGCGGCCAGGTAGGCTATACGTATTTTATTACGCAGTGGCAAACTGTAGGCTTGTAATAGGCTATAGGCTAAATTTAGCTAATTACATTTGCCAAACTAAAGTAAATAGCTGAATCGGTAGGCCAGAATGTTAGTACGATAGTAATCGAGTGAACGAGCTGACGAGTTTTCAAGATAAAAAAGCACTGACAAAATACCATGACAAAAAAAAAACCGTCTTAAAATATTTTTTGGACTCTGAAAGGGGGGGGGGGGGCAGTTTCTCCCACTGCTCCCCTGGCTACGTCCCTGAAAACAACACAGTACACAAAGTTAAGGGATACGCGACGTTACCTTACAACCGTATGTCAAACTCCTTCCCATATCAGTGGTATAACCCCCCCCCCCCCCAACCAAATAAAAAAATCCTAACCCCCTATTTGCCCATCTTGCCAAGGCTGTTGTCACTGCATATGTGAGGGGGGGGGGGTTATAATATGAAACGTTAGGATGATGTAAATCCGCATCTCCGTTGAGGCATCAAATACATAATAAATCAGCTTTATCGTCAATTGGAAACGATAGTATACAGCATGACATCATGATTGCACAAAGCATCAAAACGACCAGTGTCGTTGCGCAATAGAATGGTCCGTTTGATTCATGGCTTAATAAATCCGGATTTTCTCGTAAAAAATCGGCGATAGACTAAAAAGAGAATCTCATATGCCTATCTTTACTATTCGCTGAATTTATTCCTTCAAATTCCACTCTAAACCTCATAAAATGTGTGCCTGAAAGATCCTCCAAGGAACGTATAATGCAGGTGCGTCTTGGTCGGTAGCAAAGACTCAATTTTGATGCATGTAAGGGTGTTATCATATTTCATAAAACTTTTTATACCATTGTGTAATTGTGTTAAATTTGGTACTGTCAGAAAGACCATTTTCTAATTCACGATATTTTCAAATCTTATACATTTACAATGAAGTATGTGCTCGTGACGTCAATTTTTGGAATGATAGTTTACTCAAATGTGGAAGTGTTCTGAGTGGTCCTTTTGATGCTTTTGTCAATTTAGCTCCATAAAAGCCCTTTTATTAATTTTAAACGGAATAAAATGGTAAATGACAAACATATACAGTAACTGGGACGTTCTTCTACATCACTGACCAGATCCGATGTCAAAATTCGGTATTTCATGGTAAATATGGCACTAACCCTAACCCTAGGGTTAACCCTAGGGTTAAACAAAAATGTGTCAGAAATTATGTACAAACTGATAAATCGACGGGTTTTTTTTAGGGGCGGTTCCTTAATGAACAGTTGATATTATCTGAACATTTGGTCCGCCAATTATCTAAATGAAGAAAATTATAAGGAATTTTGCTATTTTTTAGCGACAGAAGTAGCGCTATCGCGCAATGGTCAAAGTTACAACTTTAGAGGGCGTCCCTGATGGTCCGTTTGGTGATTTTTCCTAGAATTCTCGCTAGGCTCGTCCACGGTATAAAAGTAGACAATTAAAGACATGATCCGAGTCATGAACAAGGCTTAACAGATAACCAAATCTAATTTCGGGCACTTAAAATGTTTCTTATTATTAATATGGACTTAACTACGTATCGCTGGTTGTAAAAGATAAGGAAGGCCGAATTTGCGTAGAAATTATTTGAAATTAAATGCCCAGTCGCTTCATGCAAATTACTTGGTCCTTTAGGTGATGAGTATATCGTACGTTTTCGCTACACGCCGTAATTGGTCAATTTAAACTAACATGAAAACTTTTAAACAGATTGATACCATTCCGCTCGTATATAGGCACACAATGTAAAAAACCGTGAAGGTGTGTCTAGATTTGGATTATTGTTTACAGAGGGACTGGATTTTGCTCAGTTAAGATTATTTCTTGGACTCATCAAGCTACCAAAAAAATCTCATCAAAAACATTTCAAATAGGCAGAGTATCTAGCATGACCTCATTTTCATATCTGCATATGTAAAGTACTCAATTCAGTGGTGGAGCTATGGAAGGGGGTAATTAACTCTGCCCACCCTTTCCCCCAACCAAATCTGATACCCCAACTATATAAAGCTAGGCTAATCATTTGCATTAGAAAAAAAATCAACACAAATCATTTATATGAAAAGGCCTTTTGACAAGTAAAAACTCATCGAAGAGGAACAACAACCCCTCCCCCAGGGACGTAGCCAAGGCATTATGATATGGGTGGGGGTGTAGTGGCTGAAAATCCAACTGGATGGGTTTTGAAGCCAGAAAATTCCGACTGCTGCCTTGTACCCCCCCCCCCACCCCTCCGCGCTACTCGTCAACGATACGGTCAGTGTCAGTCAGACACCCCATCTTTCGCGACTGCACTTTGGTTCCGAACATTTTCAACTATATATATACCCACTGGCACTCATTTCACAAATTTATTAGCCCCCCCCCCCACCCAAAAATTCGGGCAATATGCTGATAATTTTTCGGGCACCTACTGAAAGAAAAATCATTTGCAATGTATTTGCAATGGTTAAACTTATATTATTATTATAATTAATATTGTAACGACTTCCCCAATACTAACCAATATGCAACACGGAAAATCATTGTATGTTATTGGCATGCGATGTAATAACCGATGTATGCCTATATGATATGCACATTAACATGTTCAACGCGCGCGAAAAAAATTGTTTATATTAATCGGACAAGTCGTTACAGCCCCCCCCCCCCCAAATCAAGTTGGGCTCCTACGCCTATGACGGTAGTTCTATTAGGCATTTTGCAGAGTATTAAAAATCATACGCAGTTTTGTATGGTAGAGTATAAGGATCGCGAGATACAATTTGTGGCAAGGAAAGCGTGGTTAATTTGACTGATTAAAGGTCAATTTTGACCGAGATTTTTCAATTTTTAGGTCATTCACAATCACAGGAATATATGAAAAGGCCTAGATAAACTAAAGTGCGACAGTCGGAAATTCCGATTTTCCAACTATCGTCAGTTTTACCAAGTTTTTTTTTGGGGGGGGGATGAGACCCCCCCCTCTAGCGAAGTCCATGCCTCCCCCATATCATAATTATATATTTGCCCTGAAAATATACCTTGCCGTAGTTGGGCACCACCCCTATCTTGTTCTGGGTGAGAGTTAAGTGTTGCATATGTACCACAGTACATGTTGGTATTGATGCAAAGCATCTATTGGTGGGGTGTAATTTGATACACCAGGGGAGGATCCAGGGGGTGGGGTTTAAACCTCCCTTGAGTTTTTTGAATTAAAAAAAAAACACCTTCATTTGTACGCAGTGCCCTCCTATTTCACAGGATCCACACAGAGCCCGTATAGATCTACTCAGGATCGAGTTGAAGATTGTCATTTGAGTGATTTTACCCAGGGACACACCCTCCACTTAGACCTTTCCCCTTCCATTCCAGTCATTTCAATTTAGCTGAGAGTGAACACGAAAACTCCACTGAAAAGTGTTTCAAGGAATCGGTGGGGCCAGAGATCCTTTTCCTGTGCAGCCTCAAAATTGTGGAATTACTTACCTCAATCAGTAAGACTTGTCAACAGCCTTGGAATCTTCAAGATATATCTAAAAACTTACCTGTTCCAAATTCCATATATGTAATCTTTTTTTCTGCAAAGCACCATGAGCTACTTCGGGCGGATACCGGCGCTATACAAAGTGTCCATTATTATTATTATTAAATATTTTAGGGTTCTGTTGCCCAGTGTCCTTGCAATTATGACTGTCAGGGTCTCTGCAGAGGCACTGATGCTCCCATTTTGGCTGCTATTGGGTTGCCATTTTGTAAAATTTCCTAGCGCTCCACGCCAACCAATGGTGGCGCTTCGCTTTATAGTTACTACTGTCATTTTAATTTTGCTGAGTGTACATGCACGGAAACCCGACTTATCTACACGGCTAGGTGGTTTTATTTCTGCTGGTGTTATAAGCTGGCCTGCCTTTTTGCAAAATAGTTCCCGGCAACAAATGGTGGGGTCCTGCTTTGATGTGCAACTGTCTGCAACATCATAACCTATTGTTTTCTACTGCCCACTCCTGCACAGATGCTAGACATCGTTTAGCAAGTAACACCAGTTTTATTACCCCCCCCCCCACAAAGTCGTGAATCCCTTTAGGGCCCACCCAGACACACCCACACTCAGTTGGAAAAAATCTATTCAGTTGGTAGTTTGGAGTTTCTTCACCCCTAATCATGATCCTAGCTACGTCCCTGATTGGTTGTCCACAGATGATTGTGCAATATTATGGGTAGGTTTTGAAGTAAATTTAACAAGAAATGTGAATTTTAATATTCTGAACATATAATGGGCTTAAAACCTTGAAAAGTGGAACTGATGGGTATTGTAGGCCGCGACGTAGAATAACCTACAAAAGCAATGATCCACGGGAGATGAGATGACGTCAAACATGATGTGGGACGGGTGACAATCTTCAAAAGGTTATGGATGAAAACAAATATTGAGAAATACTTGGTTCTCAGGCCAAAGTGAACATCTGGTTGGTCATTCTCATGCTCTGGAAGTGCCATTTCCGGTGATCTGGGGGGTATCCAAACCCAAAAATTTCTTGTACGCTCCGCACCAACCGAAGGTGGCGCTCCGCTTAGATAGTAATTTGTGCCGGGACAACTACCCCCGGATATACACCCCAAGGCCAAAAAAACCCTACGATAAGTACCCCTGAGACAATAACCACCCAGACAATTACCCCCTTGAGAATTACCATCGAGGACTTTTACCCCCACCCCCCGGCAATAACCTCTGGGAAAACTCCACATGCGCAAATACACCGCCACAGGTACCTCACCCAGGTTACTACCCCAACTATACCAGAATGCACCCAAGTACCCCCCCCCCCCCCTCGAGCCTGTGAACAAAGCGCACCTTTAGCTGGTGAACCCCGTAGTACGAAAGCCCATTAGGGCCAGGAAAGCAAATTTTCTTAATCTGATATATAAGATTATTTTTCTGATGTAACCAAATTTCATAGTGCAATATAAAGCGCTATACAAAAACTTACATTACATAACAAATCATCAAGTAAAATTACTCAGACGAAAACTTAAAAATGGTAAGTCGCAATAAGCCAGAATTGTTCGGAGATAAATTATACAGAATAGTGTCACTATAACTAATAGGAAATTAATAGTTACTACCATCAGTGACTAATGCCCGACCCCCCCTCCTCATACTTCAACTGCGGTCCCAACCTATCTTGCCCTGGGCCTCGGTCCATTGACAAACACTATCAAGGAGTTTTGGGGGCTTATATATGAAAAGGTCGAATCTTTTTAAAAGTCAGGAAGTTAAAAGTGCCAGGGAACACTATGACCCTAGTAGTGCCTGTTTAACCGGCACCCTGACCCAATTGTAAATATCCTCTCGCAGTTGCCCGAGGGACCAGGGTATATCTTTAGGCCCCCGGGAAACTAAACTCGAAAAAATACCTGCATATCTGTCGCTGCATCCGTCCCCTATAGTTAACAGCATGTGTCCAGAGGGATACTTGTCTGGCGGTATTTATCCGGGGGGGTAATTGTCTAGGGGGTATTCCTCCGATGAGGTAGTTGTCCAGGTGTGTAGTTTTTCGGGGGGTTTTTGTCCTGGGGGGTAATTGTCTGGTGGGTATCTGTCGGGGTGGTAGTTATCCTGGGGGGATTCTCCGGGGGGTAAATGTCCGGTGGGTAATTGTCTAGGGGGTATTTGTCCGGTCACACTGGAACCTAGTGAGGGTGCTACAATGAGAAGCATGGGAGCCCATATAGTTCCTCAAACTTACATTGGGCATGCAAAATTTTGTCTCTGATGTGCATATGAAGCCAGTTTTTTTCTCTAAGTACTAACTTAATTAACATTTTATTTGACGAGCTAGAGATATGACCATTACTTGATAACTACACATGGTAATCAATATCTGGCTTCATGCATTAATGGCAAATTTTTCAACAGAGGTTCTCTGAAAATTTGAACTGAATAGCTTAAACTGTTGCTCAGTTATGGAAATTCTGCTATAAATACAACAACATAGTTAAAGCTGAGAAAAACAAAGAAATACTTAAGCAGCACTGTGAAATTATGTGTGCAGAACAAAATGACTCCAACATAAGACTAAAGACCTTATTTCTTTGTTCTTTTCTATTTATTTCAATAATTTACAATTCAAATTCATTAATCTGTACAAATTTAAATTCATAAAAACTATTAGAATTAAATTAAATGCATCATTATTGAAATAATTAGTAAACAAAAAACAACACAGAACCCTGAGAACAGACACCCTGAGAAGTAAACAGAAATACACATTAAGTTCCACATACATAATAAAACAGACAATCATTGCTCTAAATCAAAGAACCCCCCTCCCCCTACAATTGGCCTATAACATAACAAAAATTACCCCTAATTAAAAGGTTAATTATCCAATTAAAGACAAAAAAACAAAAAATCTCTATGACTTGGGATGGAATGTAGTTAGAAGTTTCTACGGCACATGACAGTATGAATATAGCTTACATGCCTGTATGCATACTGTCATGTGCCGTTATAGCGAATTAACAAGCAAAGAGGCAGTGAGGTAGCAGCTGGTTAACACAGCTCAACTCATTGACAAACTATTGACAGAGTTATGATGGCTGACAGTGGCTACACATCTCAGTAAAGTATATTCCTTTCCTGTCTTCTCTCGCTTTAATTTTGTCCTATGCAGGTTTAACTACTGTATCAATCAACTATTCAGTAAGACGGTAGGTGAACCCACATAGGACAAAGAGAGAGACAAGGAATACACATCACTGGGATCTGTAAATTAAGAAGAAAAAGGAAAAAGAAAGAAAAAATCTAAACTACTGGTAGGGAGGTGATCTCCACGGCAACAAGACGGTGTATTTACAAGCCGTGTTAGTTTTAGCTTTGTACATGCAGGGGACAGGGGGAAGCTTTTGTATTTACAGCAAAGCAATGTAAAGAGAAAACAGTACAGTGGAAGGTACAATGACAAGAAAAACACTTTAATTAAAAGAGAAAAAGAAAGAAAGAAAAAAATCTAAACTACTGGTAGGGAGGTGATCTCCACGGCAACAAGACGGTGTATTTACAAGCCGTGTTAGTTTTAGCTTTGTACATGCAGGGGACAGGGGGAAGCTTTTGTATTTACAGCAAAGCAATGCAAAGAAAAAATAGTACAATGGAAGGTACAATGACAAGACAAAAACTTCAATTAAAACAAAGAAGCTACAGTATTGTATTTACAGCAACAAGTCAAATGAGAAAAAAAGGTGCAAGACCATGAGAAGACAAGGACTAGACAATACCAGGACAAAGACTAGACAATACCAGGACAAGGACTAGACAAGGACTAAACAATACCAGGACAAAGACTAGACAATACCAGGACAAGGACTAGACAATACCAGAACAAAGACTAGACAATACCAGGATTGAACGATAACAGGACGATTCCAGTTTGCACAGACAATACCAGCAGACAAGACAAGACAAGCACTGGGAAATAACAGAACAAGACCTTTGTGTTGATATTGTCCAGTCCTTGTCTTGTCCTGGTATTATCTATGCAAACTGGTATCGTCTAGTCTGGACAATACAAACACATATATTGCACATTCTTTAGTACTGGCACAATAGACATCCTATTTGAAAGTAGCCATTGACATTTGAAAAACATTTTGAATACAATTTTGTACAAACTGACAATTGTAATGTAAATGTAAAGTAAATAAATCACTTAACAATGCACCATAAATCCAGTTAAAAAAAAGAAGGTATCGTGAACAATAGCCCATGAAGATAACTCAAGAGCTAATATAGGCTGTGCGGCACTATACAGTAAGAGAAATCAACATAGCCTAACAGTGGTTCACAGCAGCTTAGGAACTACTGACGGGTGGGGGGCCGCTGGCCCCCTCACACCAGAAACGCACATAAGCGGTGCAGCGGGAGGTGTGCACTATACATGACCTAAACTGAAAGCATCCAGAGATTCAGAACAGTTCGGGCATCCAGATGGCAGATGAACACCTCTCGGTCAAGGATTGGGTGATCAGTGCCTATAAAATACACCACCCACTCCCCATTAGTGACGGAGGCTAGACTAATAAGATATAAAATTTACAGCTGATATATGTGACAGTAGTCACAATGGACATTAAAAGTTTCTGGAACTGTACAAAAGATTTATAACAATGGCCCAATGGGCACTATGGTCCATTGATGAAAGTACTCAAATGTGTTGTATATGTCATCACCCAATATTATCATCATACCAACTTTAGTTGATACAATATGACACTGTCTCTACTGAATATTCATAGTATCACACATGGTCAGGTACCATTCAGTGATTCTTATACTAAAGTAAATGATAATACAAGAGCCCAATGGCATTATCAAAATTTGGTCCAGAAAACTGTTGGTTCACAAGATTTGGACCAAGAAAAAGTAAAAAAAAAGTCATAAAATCGTACAAAGTATTTTAATAAAATAACTTTTAACTTAATAAAATAACTTCATCAAATTTAATCAAATAAGACTTTTCAGGTATGTGAGGATATGACATCACAGGTAGTCTGATTTCAGCAGTTTCTACACAATCAGATAGAACTTTAATCTACACAATCAGATAGAAACTCCTAGGCGGAAAATGAATTGGAATAATTTCTTCACTATTGGGTTCTTTTATTGTCCTCTTTCATATAAGATAAACATTGTGACACCTGAACTAATCCTATAAGTATAACTGACAGGAGTTCTGGGATTGCTTTGAATAGCTAACTCAAACCATTGCATAAATTCTACTCGAAGGGCCACTTATTGTAGATTGTTAAAATCAACAGCTACCAGTCTAGGTTGCATTTCGTTACTGTTACTCTATTGACAAATGACCTGTAATTGATCATGTTGGGTTATTTTTATACTCAAATATGATCTCAATGATATTGTCATATTTACTTTTTATATTTTATTGGTACAAAGTATCAAAACCCTCAATAAAGACCAAAGGACGACTGGTACCTAAAAATGGACAACCGGGACCTGTGATCCCTATTACCAACTTTTGCACTTATAAAGAACACATATTTCTATCGGGTCCTCTGGGACCAAGTATCTCCTGTACGGAAGCAGATATGGACCTGAGAGTTGTAGATTTGGGATCCTGGGCATCTATATTCCCATGTGACGTCATTTTGACGAAATCCATTTTTTGGGCAATTTTGGCAAAAACTGCAAGGGGTACCCCTTATGGTTTTTTGGGGTGAAAATAATTTTTGTCGCTAAGACGGGCAAGGTGTATCTTTTCTAGTTGTTCTTGACACGCTGATTACGAATCTGAAGTTTATTTTGGGACTGGGTGTTGTGTGGGGGGCGTAGGGGCCAAAAACCTAGGGAGGGGGGCACAGGTCCAGGTGGGTGTCCCCAAAAACAAACAAGGTAAGGGGCTATGCAGAGAGGAGTTGCATATTAGGGTTAGGGGAAACCATGCCTACAGTTTCAAGACATAGTTGACGCTTCACAAGCGCCCTGCAAGAGCTAGGCCCCATCATAGGGGACAAATCATGTGGACATGTGGTAAAAAGCTGACATTTAGGAGACAAGTAGCCTCGGACTTGAAATTGGCAGTGCACCCACCTACGTGTGTCTACTACTCACTACTGATAACTTGGCCTGATTTACGTTCGGGTAAAAAAACTAATCAAATGTTGACGTAGGCACAGGCGTCCTTGTAAAGGGTACAGTAGCTACTACCGGTGAAAAATGACTATTTTTGAGGGGGCCTCCAAAACATATAGACTATACCCCCTCCCAATAATTAATGCTACCGTATGAGTTGTCTACACATCCCTAGGACTCTCGTCTCCCACATAAAAAAAATTAGCCCTTTCACATACCCTCAGTGGAAAGTACAAGGTACCAAAAAGAGGTACTTTTTAAAACTTTTCAAGACAAAAACACCTATTTTTGGCACAGATAGAAATCATATAGACAAAAGGTCTTTTCCGGTCAGATAATTACACGAAATTGGTGTATGACAATGATGAGGGTTTCTTCTACTCCACATCAAAATTTGATGTCAATGGGTACTTCAGAGAGGACAGGAAGGGGGTTGACAAGAGGGAGTTTTCCAACTTTTGCACGTATGAAGAGCACATATTTCTATCGGGTCCTCTGGGACCACGTATCACCTGAACGGAAGCAGATATGGACCTGAGAGTTGCAGATTTGAGATCCTGGGCATGGATAACCTCATGTGACTTCATTTTGACGATATCCATTTTTTGGGCAATTTTGGCAAAAACTGCAAGGGCCCTTATGGTTTTTTTGGGTGAAAATAATTTTTGTCGCAAAAACGGGCAATGTGTATCTTTTCTGGTAGTTCTCGACATGCTGATCACGAATCTGAAGTTTATTTTGGAATTGGGTGTTGTGTGTGGGCTTTAGGGGCAAAAAAAAAACACTGGGAGGGGGCGGGGACCCGAAATTTGGTGTTTCCAGAAAGATCGAATAACATCTCATCTGGTGCTACTTGGGGCGCTGAATATGAATCTGAGATTATTTTGGCGGTTCAGAGGCATGGGGAGTGGTGGGGGCATTTAATGCCTTCATGGCGCATGCTACTGACACTCTGTGCTGGATGTTTGGCCTTTTTTATTCAAACTTACCCCCTTACCACTCGGGGAAGTGCCACACCTAGGAGTATCAATCTATTTTGGGAAGGGGACACCCTAGCGATGGAACCCCGAAAAGATGGCCGTATTGGGACCACCCCAGTAACTATGGTAACGCTCCAAAGTAGAAAGGTCGGGATTTCCTAATACATAGTAACACTAATTATTATGACCTATTCGGATTTTTTTTCAAAAAGACTAGAATTGTCATAGAAAGACTACACTAAAAAATGCTGTTTTCCCATTAACTGAAATCGTTCTAACCTAAAGCCTTGGAGAAGGTCTCCGAAAGCTTCCAAATGTCTTAGATAACAAACGGTATCGTGTTTCAATAAAACTCAACTAAGAGATGCATGATTTGTTAACTGAATAGAGATTTCAAACATAACAAAAACTCCAGGTTAGTAGCATGCATTGAACAACCATACCAAAGGACTGGCCATCTCAGAATCATTCTAGTAGACCCTTCTAGTAGAGCACTAGTAATCAGGCCGTCTGCTGAGTTGTTGGAAGCTATCAATGAGTGATGGTGGCACAGACTGCAGAAGAGAATTACAGTTATATATCTAATTTTGAGGTTACAAGTGTCTGGACAAGCAATGCACATGTGTCTTCAGTAATGTTATGATTTATGCGACCAATATTCCTAATGGAGAGATAACTGCCTTTGCAAATAGTATTTATATAGATAGTATTTAGACTGATTTTGATACAAGTTTGAAATACACCTATTTTTCCTTTGGAGTAATTTAAGAGAGAAAGAAAGCAATTCTTCCTTTGCTTGGTTCAAGTAGACATGAACATCACTTAATTATAGTAAATGTCCTGTTTATGTACTAGCCAACCATAGTTTAAGACGTTTATTCCAGTATATTTTACTGCCATTTACTAATACAAATGGCAGTGACCCATACATGCTGTGTAGTGTCTGTGACTAACTGTTAGGACTCTCATCTTGAAGCCTACATTAATTGATTAATTATGCAGTGCACTCACAAACGCAACCACTGTCAGTGAGGAGAAGCATTCTGATTAATGTTTTCAGTGTATGAGGTCCATTAAACCCAGGCTACTGTTGGACACACTTATTTTACAATTTTAGTAACTACTCCAAAAATCAATTACATGGGTGTGCACATACAAGACACATATGGCAGATTTCTTTACCTTTTCATGGAATCAAAAGTGTATTCCAAATATCCATGTAGCTCTACGCATACTCAGTGGTCATCTCTCTGTGAACTCTATCTTGGCCCATTTTCATGCTCTCTGTGTTATTGCCATATGTGGCCTGCATCTGCAAACTTGGTAGGAGATGTGGAGAAAAGAGTGAGTGTAATGTATACAATTACAATTATATAATTATTGCTACACCTTTATGCTCAGGAGACATGCAAGTATGCAAGGTATCGCTTTAAATATACTCCAAAAAAAGCTGTTTCTACCGATTTCATTTTCTGATATCATGTCACATCTACTGCCAGCATCGTCAACATAATTAAGTTGAGCGAGCAAGACTTTCAATTTTTCTTTAATAGTATAGATCGACTCTAAGTGCACTGCCACCTTGCACAATGGAAACTATTTAGTAGGGTCTTGTGAATTGGAAATAGTAGTCAAGACCAGCTCACTAAATACACAGCTTAACAAATTGACATAAGAACAACAGTTTGAATAACAATACTTTGCAAGAAAGTTATCAATTAATTAATGGCATTTAGTTGTGTCTATGACCACATGGTGTGCCATTTCAATAACTTCAACAGTGACGAAAGACTACAGAGACATTTGGATAAAAGAAACAGTTTTTTATTATGTTTGAAAGGTAATGTGTAAAAGAACATATATTGTGTGCAATGACACATAGAATGAAAAAAAAAATTCACACTTTTAAGGAACTGACAGTATGGGGCCTAGGTTGGACAGACTGGTTTCACCAAAACAAGGAAAAGGAAACTGTCTGCAAAGGTTCCTACAAATTAAGATATTAGATTATTCTCAATTTCCTTCTTCTGGTCACATTTTAGAATTTTATTATGCAGACACATGCTTTAGTGTTTAGATACTGTACTTGTCTTGCTGCCAAAGAGTTGGCAAATAAACTATTTGGTTACCTCGTTCCTCTCTTCCCACGGCACTTGCTATAAAGTTATTTCGACTGTATGTACACTCACCCTACAGATGTTCTGGTCAACTGTGTTTAGCATTTTGTACTATAGGAACAGTAGCTGGACACCACTATATCTGATCATCTGTGTGGATACCATTCTGTAGGACAGTACCTTGGGACTATAAATGCCATCATCATCAAGTTCAATCACCTGTTGCAAAAGATATTTAACACTGTTGAGAAATAAACAAATAAATATGATATGGAATTAGCAAACTGTATGAAAGGTACTGTACACACTGTATGATTTGCAGAAGCAACTTGTTTGGTTTGTTCTGAAAGAGTATTTTTCATTGTACTAAAAGCATACGAACAGTACATACTGGAAATCCTCTACTGAAGCAACCACACAGTGCTGTTTACTGTACATTATAATGCCAAACATGACCTTCAAGTTGCTCTTCACGCTACTTAAAATTAAATCCTCACATTGACAAACTTTTGTATCATCTTATCTGTCATTAAGTTATCCATATAACATACAGTAATATGCTAGGCCTACAATGACTGTACAACTTAACCTCCAGAATAAGGTCTAACCTAGGCCCCATGCAAGGTGCCAAATTTGAACTTAAGCATAACATATAACGAAATTGAAAAAAATATATTGCTATGGGATGAGCAAGATAATAGATTAAAAAAGTTAGTATGCATAACTGTAGTAGGCTTAGTAATGTTACTATAGGCGTCAATTAAAGGCTAAATTACA
>NC_092572.1:34565865-34603365 GCF_037975245.1 Apostichopus japonicus
ATCGGATATAAATTAAACAATTAGAAGGGGAATAAAGAGAAACACCCACCAACACCAACCTAAACCAAATCATGAAATAAACAACGAATTACGACATATTAATTTCAATCAGCTTGCTGAAATCTAAAAGATTTCAAAGCCTTATAAGTTGACATTTGATCTGTACCGATGTTTCATTCTAATAAAACCTTGTAGCAATTACTACATGGAAATTAACCCCACCCTTCCCCACCCCCACCCCACCCCCATCCCTCCCCTTCGATCTAGATGAGACATCTATATCATTATAACTGTGTGTCTGCTCACACTTAGCTAGGTATGATCAGAGGCGCCAAGACCCTTTACGCTCTCTCTAAATCACGTAATTTCCCTTGGGCCCTCGATATTTAACCTGTCCACCAAATTGAACCTGACTCCCTCTTCATTATTGAGTTTAATGGACTACAGGTGCTGATCCAGTTTAACACACACCGCACATTTTTTACTCTACCGCTTACGAAAAGTTAAATTTAGTTTTTATCATAACCATGCTTGCACTCCGGATTATAGACCTAATTTATAAGTGTGTCAAGCAATGTACCGTTACACTTCGAAAATGTTCCTGTGGCAGGAGAACCTCCACTCCTCCCCGCGGCAATCTTTATTTTTTTAAATCCTGGTCCCCCCCCCCTTCCCCCGACTTTTAACAATTGAAAACAGAAGCTTTTGTGTCCACTACATTCAGCAGAATGTTTGTTGTTTCCTTTGTAAATATCACACCGTTCCTGATCCGATTCTCGTTAAAGTTGGTCTTTTTGTGAAGAAAATGTCCCCCGGAATATTTATCAATCATGTCCAAATATCATGGGCTAGGTGTGAAAGGGTACTGCTGATGAAAACATTCCCGAACCAATTAAGAATAAAAGCTTATTAAAAATATCACAACGGTTTACTAAAGACTGAATTCTTACGCAAGTCTAAATATGACATCATCGATTGTATTATTTACTTAGCAAATATGGTCCGGTCGGATTTGATTGAAGAATCTTTGAGTAGAATTTCGAAATAAAGATCTGGAGATTTAATTGTCTTAATTGATTCTATATCGGAAGAATAAATCTTCTTTTTTCCAAACACATAACTTTATTTTTTGCGCACCGGTTATTGTATGCAATGGCCACCCCCCCCCCCCCCCCCACTAATTGTCCCATCTCTACTCCTATATGAGCAACCGAGACATAACGAAATAGTACCTTGCTTTCTAGATCTCTCACGGTCAGCAGACTTTGATCGATTTTTCTTTGCCCCTTTAGAATCCCTCTCGAACCGCTCACCAGAGACACTCAGAACTAATAGTTTAGAGACTGTTTTATATGGACACCAGAGATGTGAAAATGGGTTTTAATTATCGTTATTATTACCGATCACGTGTCCATTTCTACATTTCGTGATATTTCCCTACCATTGGTTGTCATTGGCAGTTCAACCGATTATAACGCCAAATATATCATATTTTGTCTTTCTGTAAGACCTGGCAATGTATAGGTGGGAGTAGCCTATCAAGCGTATCCCGATCTCACGATAAAAGTTAGATTTATTTGACAATAATAGCTGAAATGTTTTGCAAGCAGTATGGCTTATAACTAATTCTAATAAAAAGAAAAACTTGACGGATATTTCTCGGCGCCTAATAAATGATCTTTTATGATCTAGTTAAGAAGCGAATATCTGTATAGCAGGTTTTCGATAACTACAGTATTACACTTGACTATCATGTGAAAAGGATAAATCACGTGAAACCTATATAGCATGATGTAAAAACAAGACCTGTTATATACAAACTGAATAATACGCATTGAAGGCATCACTGCAAGACAGCCGTTTGTGTACACGAGCTTTGTAAAATGTACGAATACTTTACTTAATACCACTGCACATGAGGCATGCATGCATTCGTTCAAGAGGTACCGAGTACGGCTCATAGTGGGGTTGCGGAACGGAGAGAACCTACTAAGTGTTTGGATGGATCACTGTAAACCGCTGTAACCACTGCACCACACCTCGATCTTCCTCGAATAGTATGAAATCATTTATGAAACGTGGCAGTCTCCTTTAAAGCCGCTTAATTTTGTTCTCGACAGAAATGACAAAGAAATGCCCGCCACAAACACTGTGCGTTGCCACTAATAAGTATAACCATGGTAACGTGTATGATTTTGAGAGAGCAAAATACGTAAAGTAAGCCCACAATGTGGAGATGAATGTAATATCTTTCATTTACACTATTCTTTACCGATTGAGATTGTTATCTCACTTTCCTGGTGCTCACTTTACACTCATGATTACAACAGCTCTCAGGTTTCAATATTTATAGGTCATTAGCATTGTAATCAACATTCAACGTGTTAATAATTGCTAAGCATTTTCCAAATGTCTCGAATACGGAAGTGCTGATTTTTGCATAATTCCTAAGACAAAGAGGACAATTTGTCAATCAAAATATGACAAAAAATTGTCTTCTAAAATTCAAAATGTCCGAAATGGCTATAAAATATTTCTTGAACTTTGAATATGAGCATACACATTGTTTGTTAATTTCTAGCATATTTAGGGTCAATATGTAATGACTTTTTAATCACATGATTGATGTCTACGCGTAGTAACACAAAATGTTATATAATCTTTCTCTGTCGTTCGAATTATTGTAACTTGGCTCACGAATTAGTCGTAAACAACTTCAGAATTAGCCATAGAAAATAAATGTATCAAGTTGCCCTTTGCTCAGTGCTAAAGACGTTGAAAACGATGACAGTTGAAGGGGCGTGGGCTGAAAAAACGAGGACAGTTGAAGGGGCGTGGGCTGAAACTTCCGATGCGTTCTCACGTGACATCCAGTCGCATGGATGGTAAGGATAAAAGGCTCACAAAACCAATTAGTCGCAATGATCGCTGACTAAACAGCTATATGCCAACGTTTGTTTACTACTGTGTTTATCTCCATATTGACCCATGCAGATTTTGTTCTCTACAAACAATTTAATTAAAATTTCCAAGTTGACTACGATGTAGGTTTGAGTCGAAGCTTCAGGTACCAATCTCCTTGTTGTTAATACGAGTACTCGAATCGGAGAACAATGCTCCAGGCACGTGTACTATTACTTAGGCTTACACTTGTATCTAAACTATATTTATAAAATAGCAGGAGTACGGACACAAATTGTTAGGTGCGGTTGAATGTACATGCAACTACGGCAGGATACGAGTGCGCTTACTAGTAGATCGGGCTGAAGGCGTGTGTACGTGTATTCATTCTTGTACCTGTATCTATACTATATTTATAAAATAGCAGGAGTACGGACACAAATTGTTAGGTGCGGTTGAATGTACATGCAACTACGGCAGGATACGAGTGCGCTTACTAGTAGATCGGGCTGAAGGCGTGTGTACGTGTATTCATTCTTGTACTTGTATCTGTACTATATTTATAAAATAGCAGGAGTACGGACACAAATTGTTAGCTGCGGTTGAATGTACATGCAACTACGACAGGATACGAGTACGCTTACTATTAGATCGGGCTGAAGGCGTGTGTACGTGTATTCATTCTTGTACTTGTATCTATACTAGGGTTCTAAAATATCATGATTACGGTTAGAAATTCATAGGGGCGGTCTTCAATTACGGGTTATTACTCTACATGTACTATTACTATGGAGCAAACTAAACTATGCCCCACCCCCTCCCACTCCAGTCTCGGTGAATTGAAATCACCAAATGAACGCTAACTTAAGAAGCCAAAATCTATGATTCCATTGGGAGATTCGCTGATACGAAGAAAAAAACAAATCGGAACTTTTCAAGTTGTTTTGAATAATTGAAAGTAGACAATCATGGTTGGAGTTTTGGAATAAACCATCGAATGACCTTTTGCGTTGCAATCCTGTTAGAGCCATTGATGAATGTCTCTTTGTTATTCCAGTCAACTAAATCCATCAAAGATGAAACTTGCCCTAAAATGAAATAAATATGCGAGGGCCGCCAAATTGCCTGTATCGTCTAACCCCAACTCAATATGTAAGAGCCGTACAGTTAAATTGGTCGTAACCACATAAATGGCTTGGTTATATTTAGGTGTATCGAATTATGTGTTGATATTGCATCGCATTGGCAGGAATGGAAAAGATGCAACGGTATCAACAAAAAACTAACAGTTCTTTCTTGGTCGATAGAACCGACGTTTGAGGCCTCCCGTCGCCCGGCCTTGCCCCAGTTTCATTACATTTGCATGGTATTTATACTTAAAGGAAAATATTGGGTAACTTTGGAACACGTTATCCGTTTGATGTATATAGTATGTGTTTAGAAGAACAGGTGCACATATTTATTCACTTGCTTTAAAATTACTTGATCTGACCTGCTTTTCATTATCACGAAGTAGGGTTAGGGTTAGGGTTAGGGGTTAGGGTTAGGGGTTAGGGTTAGGGTTAGGGTTAGGGTTAGGGTTAGGGTTAGGGTTAGGGTTAGGGTTAGGGTTAGGGTTAGGGTTAGGGTTAGGGTTAGGGTTAGGGTTAGGGTTAGGGTTAGGGTTAGGGTTAGGGTTAGGGGTAGGGTTAGGGTTAGGGTTAGGGTTAGGGTTAGGGTTAGGGTTAGGGTTAGGGTTAGGGTTAGGGTTAGGGTTAGGGTTAGGGTTAGGGTTAGGGTTAGGGTTAGGGTTAGGGTTAGGGTTAGGGTTAGGGTTAGGGTTAGGGTTAGGGGTTAGGGTTAGGGTTAGGGTTAGGGTTAGGGTTAGGGTTAGGGTTAGGGTTAGGGTTAGGGTTAGGGTTAGGGTTAGGGTTAGGGTTAGGGTTAGGGTTAGGGTTAGGGTTAGGGTTAGGGTTAGGGTTAGGGTTAGGGTTAGGGTTAGGGTTAGGGTTAGGGTTAGGGTTAGGGTTAGGGTTAGGGTTAGGGTTAGGGTTAGGGTTAGGGTTAGGGTTAGGGTTAGGGTTAGGGTTAGGGTTAGGGTTAGGGTTAGGGTTAGGGTTAGGGTTAGGGTTAGGGTTAGGGTTTAGGGTTAGGGTTAGGGTTAGGGTTAGGGTTAGGGTTAGGGTTAGGGTTAGGGTTAGGGTTAGGGTTAGGGTTAGGGTTAGGGTTCAGACCAATGCCCACTTGGGACGTCAGAATGCCCAGTCGGGACGTCAAAATGCCCAGTCGGGACGTGAAAATGCCCAGTCGGGACGTGAAAATGCCCAGTCGGGACGTGAAAAAATTTCTAAGTACAAAATGCCCTATCGGGACGTGAAAATGCCCTATCGGGACGTCAGAATGCCCTATCGGGACGTGAGAATGCCCTGTCGGGACGTGAAAGTGCCCAATCGGGACGTGAAAGTGCCCAATCGGGACGTGAAGAAAATGGACAGTCGGGACGTGACAAAATATTATAAAAAAAATACTTCCCCGGGGGTGGGGGTGTCGTAATTCATACTTTTAGATACCCCTGCACCCCTTCGACAAATTGGCGTCATTTTGGTAAAAATTTGAGGGGGGTGAATTTTTGGGGTGGGGGACCCCACCCCCAGTGCAAAACTTGGGGGGGCATCTTCAAACTTTTTTTACCCTTCCGTTACATCCTATTGATGACGTCATAAAAATTTCAGCTCATTTGCATATTCGGTTAATTAATTAAAATTCATTAACCGATCTGCCTAACACTAAATTACTCTATATACGGGAAAATACCTACTTTTATAATTTGGAGCGTTACCATGGTTACTGGGTCAGTCCGATTTCCCCCATCTTTTCAGGGTACCACCGCTAGGGTGTCACCTGTCCGAAATAGGATGAAACTTGTAGGTGCGTCTCTTTCCCGGGGTGGTAGGGGGGTAATTTTGAAAAAAAGTCTAAAACGGTCATAATAATTAGTATTACTACGTACGGGAAAATCCCGACCCTTCTACTTTGGAGCGTTACCATGGTTACTGTGGTGGTCCGATTACGGCCATCCTTTCAGGGTACCACCGCTAGGGTGTCCCCTTTCCAAAATAGGATTAAACTTGTAGGTGCTTCTCATTCCTGGGTGATAGGGGGTTATTTTGAAACAAAATCTGAAAAGGCATAATAATTTGCTATATACGTTTTTGAAAATCCCGACCCTTCTACTTTGGAGCGTTACCATGGTTACTGTGGTGGTCCGATTACGGCCATCTTTTCGGGGTACCACCGCTAGGGTGTCCCCTTGCCGAAATAGGATGAAACTTGTAGGTGCGCGTCTCTTCTCCGGGGTGGTGGGGGGTCATTTTGGAAAAAAATCCGAAGAGGTCATAATAATTAGTGTTACTTAGTGTTACTATGTACGGGAAAATCACGACCCTTCTACTTTGGAGCGTTACCATGGTTACTGGAGTGGTCCGATTACGGCCATCTTTTAAGGGTACCACCGCTAGGGTGTCCCCTTTCCAAAATTAGAATAAAACTTTTAGGTTTGTCACTTCTCCGGGGTGGTAGGGGGTCATTTTGAGGAAAAGTACAAACAGTCAGCAAAAAACTCTCGGTAGCGTGCGCCATGGGACGCCCGGAAGGTATTAAATTCCCCCACCACTCCCCACGCCTACGAACCGCCAAAATAATCTCAGATTCATCATCAGCACCCCAAGAAGCACCAGAACAGGTGTATTTCGTTCTTTTTTGGAGACACCCACTTGGGGTCGTGCCCCCCTCCCAATGGTTTTTGGCCCCCCATGCCCCCACACAACACCCACTTCCAAAATTAACTTCAGATTCGTGATCAGCGTGTCGAGAACAATCAGAAAAGATACACACTGCCCGTCTTTGCGACAAAAATTATTTTCACCCAAAAAAACCATAAGGGGTACCCCTTACGGTTTTTACCGAAATTGCCCCAAAATGGATTTGGTCAAAATGACGTCACAGGGGGTAATCGATGCCCAGGAGTCCAAATCTGCAACTCCCAGGTCCATACCTGCTTCCGTTCGGGAGATATAGGGTCCCAGAGGACCCGATAGAAATACGTGTTCTTCATACGTGCAAAAGTTGGAAAACCCCCTCTTGTCAACCCCCCCTCCTGTCCTCTCTGAAGTACCCATCGAAATGAAATTTTGACGTGTAGTAGAAGACACCCTCGTCATTGTCATACATCAATTTCGTGTAATTATATGACCGGAAAAGGCTCTTTGTATATATGATTTCTATCTGCGCCAAAAATAGGTGTTTTTGTCTTGAAAAGTTAAAAAAAGTACCTCTTTTCGGTACCCCTTCCTTTCCACCGAGGGTATGTGACGGGGCTGAATTTTGGTTATGTGGGAGAAGAGAGTCGTAGCTACGTGTAGACAACTCATACGGTAGCATTACATTTCGGGAAGGGGGTATAGTCTATACGTTTTTGAGGTCCCCCCCCAAAGTAGGTGTTTTTCACCGGTAGTAGTTATAAACGTTTTTTCGAAATCCCGACATTTATACTTTTGAGCGTTACCATGGTTATGGGAATCAGTCCGATTTCCCCCATATTTTCAGGTTGTCACCGCTAGTGTGTCCCCTTCCCACATTTGAATAAAACTTGTAGGTGGGTCTCTTCTCCGGGGTGGTAGGGGGGTCATTTTGGAAAAAAACCGAAAAGGCCATAATAATTAGTGTTACTATGTACGGGAAAATCCCGACTCTTCTACTTTCGAGCGTTACCATGGTTACTGGGGTGGTCCGATTTTGACCATCTTTTCGGGGTACCACCGCTAGGGTGTCCCCTTCCCACATTTGAATAAAACTTGTAGGTGGGTCTCTTCTCCGGGGTGGTAGGGGGGTCATTTTGGAAAAAAACCGAAAAGGCCATAATAATTAGTGTTACTATGTACGGGAAAATCCCGACTCTTCTACTCTGGAGCGTTACCATGGTTACTGGGGTGGTCCGATTACGGCCATCTTTTCGGGGTACCACCGCTAGGGTGTCCCCTTTCTAAAATAGGATGAAACCTGTAGGTGGGTCTCTTCTCCGGGGTGGTTGGGGGGTCAGTTTGAAAAAAATCCGAAAAAGTCATAATAATTAGTGTTACTATGTACGGGAAAATCACGACCCTTCTACTTTG
Source organism: Apostichopus japonicus (assembly GCF_037975245.1). Classification (NCBI taxonomy): domain Eukaryota; kingdom Metazoa; phylum Echinodermata; class Holothuroidea; order Aspidochirotida; family Stichopodidae; genus Apostichopus; species Apostichopus japonicus. The sequence continues at coordinate 34,573,917 of NC_092572.1, forward strand.
GAGCGTTACCATGGTTACTGGAGTGGTCCGATTACGGCCATCTTTTAAGGGTACCACCGCTAGGGTGTCCCCTTTCTAAAATTAGAATAAAACTTTTAGGTTTGTCACTTCTCCGGGGTGGTAGGGGGTCATTTTGAGGAAAAGTACAAACAGTCAGCAAAAAACTCTCGGTAGCGTGCGCCATGGGACGCCCGGAAGGTATTAAATTCCCCCACCACTCCCCACGCCTACGAACCGCCAAAATAATCTCAGATTCATCATCAGCACCCCAAGAAGCACCAGAACAGGTGTATTTCGTTCTTTTTTGGAGACACCCACTTGGGGTCGTGCCCCCCTCCCAATGGTTTTTGGCCCCCCATGCCCCCACACAACACCCACTTCCAAAATTAACTTCAGATTCGTGATCAGCGTGTCGAGAACAATCAGAAAAGATGCACACTGCCCGTCTTTGCGACAAAAATTATTTTCACCCAAAAAAACCATAAGGGGTACCCCTTACGGTTTTTACCGAAATTGCCCCAAAATGGATTTGGTCAAAATGACGTCACAGGGGGTAATCGATGCCCAGGAGTCCAAATCTGCAACTCCCAGGTCCATACCTGCTTCCGTTTGGGAGATATAGGGTCCCAGAGGACCCGATAGAAATACGTGTTCTTCATACGTGCAAAAGTTGGAAAACCCCCTCTTGTCAACCCCCCCTCCTGTCCTCTCTGAAGTACCCATCGAAATGAAATTTTGACGTGTAGTAGAAGACACCCTCGTCATTGTCATACATCAATTTCGTGTAATTATATGACCGGAAAAGGCTCTTTGTATATATGATTTCTATCTGCGCCAAAAATAGGTGTTTTTGTCTTGAAAAGTTAAAAAAAATACCTATTTTCGGTACCCCTTCCTTTCCACCGAGGGTATGTGACGGGGCTGAATTTTGGTTATGTGGGAGAAGAGAGTCGTAGCTACGTGTAGACAACTCATACGGTAGCATTAATTTTCGGGAAGGGGGTATAGTCTATACGTTTTTGAGGTCCCCCCCCCAAAGTAGGTGTTTTTCACCGGTAGTAGTTATAAACGTTTTTTCGAAATCCCGACATTTATACTTTTGAGCGTTACCATGGTTATGGGAATCAGTCCGATTTCCCCCATATTTTCAGGTTATCACCGCTAGGGTTTCCCCTTTCCAAAATAAAATAAACTTGTAGGTGCGTCCCTCCTCCGGGGTGGTGGGGGGGTCATTTTGGAAAAAATCCGAAAAAGTCAAAATAGTCAGTGTTATTATGTACGGGAAAATCACAACCCTTCTACTTTCGAGCGTTACCATGGTTACTGGGGTGGTCCGATTTTGACCATCTTTTCGGGGTACCACCGCTAGGGTGTCCCCTTCCCACATTTGAATAAAACTTGTGAGTGGGTCTCTTCTCCGGGTGATAGGGCGGTCAGTTTGGAAAAAATCCGAATAGGTCATAATAATTAGTGTTACTATGTACGGGAAAATCCCGACTCTTCTACTCTGGAGCGTTACCATGGTTACTGGGGTGGTCCGATTACGGCCATCTTTTCGGGGTACCACCGCTAGGGTGTCCCCTTTCTAAAATAGGATGAAACCTGTAGGTGGGTCTCTTCTCCGGGGTGGTAGGGGGGTCAGTTTGAAAAAAATCCGAAAAAGTCATAATAATTAGTGTTACTATGTACGGGAAAATCACGACCCTTCTACTTTGGAGCGTTACCATGGTTACTGGAGTGGTCCGATTACGGCCATCTTTTAAGGGTACCACCGCTAGGGTGTCCCCTTTCCAAAATTAGAATAAAACTTTTAGGTTTGTCACTTCTCCGGGGTGGTAGGGGGTCATTTTGAGGAAAAGTACAAACAGTCAGCAAAAAACTCTCGGTAGCGTGCGCCATGGGACGCCCGGAAGGTATTAAATTCCCCCACCACTCCCCACGCCTACGAACCGCCAAAATAATCTCAGATTCATCATCAGCACCCCAAGAAGCACCAGAACAGGTGTATTTCGTTCTTTTTTGGAGACACCCACTTGGGGTCGTGCCCCCCTCCCAATGGTTTTTGGCCCCCCATGCCCCCACACAACACCCACTTCCAAAATTAACTTCAGATTCGTGATCAGCGTGTCGAGAACAATCAGAAAAGATGCACACTGCCCGTCTTTGCGACAAAAATTATTTTCACCCAAAAAAACCATAAGGGGTACCCCTTACGGTTTTTACCGAAATTGCCCCAAAATGGATTTGGTCAAAATGACGTCACAGGGGGTAATCGATGCCCAGGAGTCCAAATCTGCAACTCCCAGGTCCATACCTGCTTCCGTTTGGGAGATATAGGGTCCCAGAGGACCCGATAGAAATACGTGTTCTTCATACGTGCAAAAGTTGGAAAACCCCCTCTTGTCAACCCCCCCTCCTGTCCTCTCTGAAGTACCCATCGAAATGAAATTTTGACGTGTAGTAGAAGACACCCTCGTCATTGTCATACATCAATTTCGTGTAATTATATGACCGGAAAAGGCTCTTTGTATATATGATTTCTATCTGCGCCAAAAATAGGTGTTTTTGTCTTGAAAAGTTAAAAAAAATACCTATTTTCGGTACCCCTTCCTTTCCACCGAGGGTATGTGACGGGGCTGAATTTTGGTTATGTGGGAGAAGAGAGTCGTAGCTACGTGTAGACAACTCATACGGTAGCATTAATTTTCGGGAAGGGGGTATAGTCTATACGTTTTTGAGGTCCCCCCCCAAAGTAGGTGTTTTTCACCGGTAGTAGTTATAAACGTTTTTTCGAAATCCCGACATTTATACTTTTGAGCGTTACCATGGTTATGGGAATCAGTCCGATTTCCCCCATATTTTCAGGTTATCACCGCTAGGGTTTCCCCTTTCCAAAATAAAATAAACTTGTAGGTGCGTCCCTCCTCCGGGGTGGTGGGGGGGTCATTTTGGAAAAAATCCGAAAAAGTCAAAATAATCAGTGTTATTATGTACGGGAAAATCACAACCCTTCTACTTTCGAGCGTTACCATGGTTACTGGGGTGGTCCGATTTTGACCATCTTTTCGGGGTACCACCGCTAGGGTGTCCCCTTCCCACATTTGAATAAAACTTGTGAGTGGGTCTCTTCTCCGGGTGATAGGGCGGTCAGTTTGGAAAAAATCCGAATAGGTCATAATAATTAGTGTTACTATGTACGGGAAAATCCCGACTCTTCTACTCTGGAGCGTTACCATGGTTACTGGGGTGGTCCGATTACGGCCATCTTTTCGGGGTACCACCGCTAGGGTGTCCCCTTTCTAAAATAGGATGAAACCTGTAGGTGGGTCTCTTCTCCGGGGTGGTAGGGGGGTCAGTTTGAAAAAAATCCGAAAAAGTCATAATAATTAGTGTTACTATGTACGGGAAAATCACGACCCTTCTACTTTGGAGCGTTACCATGGTTACTGGAGTGGTCCGATTACGGCCATCTTTTAAGGGTACCACCGCTAGGGTGTCCCCTTTCCAAAATTAGAATAAAACTTTTAGGTTTGTCACTTCTCCGGGGTGGTAGGGGGTCATTTTGAGGAAAAGTACAAACAGTCAGCAAAAAACTCTCGGTAGCGTGCGCCATGGGACGCCCGGAAGGTATTAAATTCCCCCACCACACCCCACGCCTACGAACCGCCAAAATAATCTCAGATTCATCATCAGCACCCCAAGAAGCACCAGAACAGGTGTATTTCGTTCTTTTTTGGAGACACCCACTTGGGGTCGTGCCCCCCTCCCAATGGTTTTTGGCCCCCCATGCCCCCACACAACACCCAATTCCAAAATTAACTTCAGATTCGTGATCAGCGTGTCGAGAACAATCAGAAAAGATGCACACTGCCCGTCTTTGCGACAAAAATTATTTTCACCCAAAAAAACCATAAGGGGTACCCCTTACGGTTTTTACCGAAATTGCCCCAAAATGGATTTGGTCAAAATGACGTCACAGGGGGTAATCGATGCCCAGGAGTCCAAATCTGCAACTCCCAGGTCCATACCTGCTTCCGTTCGGGAGATATAGGGTCCCAGAGGACCCGATAGAAATACGTGTTCTTCATACGTGCAAAAGTTGGAAAACCCCCTCTTGTCAACCCCCCCTCCTGTCCTCTCTGAAGTACCCATCGAAATGAAATTTTGACGTGTAGTAGAAGACACCCTCGTCATTGTCATACATCAATTTCGTGTAATTATATGACCGGAAAAGGCTCTTTGTATATATGATTTCTATCTGCGCCAAAAATAGGTGTTTTTGTCTTGAAAAGTTAAAAAAAATACCTATTTTCGGTACCCCTTCCTTTCCACCGAGGGTATGTGACGGGGCTGAATTTTGGTTATGTGGGAGAAGAGAGTCGTAGCTACGTGTAGACAACTCATACGGTAGCATTAATTTTCGGGAAGGGGGTATAGTCTATACGTTTTTGAGGTCCCCCCCCAAAGTAGGTGTTTTTCACCGGTAGTAGTTATAAACGTTTTTTCGAAATCCCGACATTTATACTTTTGAGCGTTACCATGGTTATGGGAATCAGTCCGATTTCCCCCATATTTTCAGGTTATCACCGCTAGGGTTTCCCCTTTCCAAAATAAAATAAACTTGTAGGTGCGTCCCTCCTCCGGGGTGGTGGGGGGGTCATTTTGGAAAAAATCCGAAAAAGTCAAAATAATCAGTGTTATTATGTACGGGAAAATCACAACCCTTCTACTTTCGAGCGTTACCATGGTTACTGGGGTGGTCCGATTTTGACCATCTTTTCGGGGTACCACCGCTAGGGTGTCCCCTTCCCACATTTGAATAAAACTTGTGAGTGGGTCTCTTCTCCGGGTGATAGGGCGGTCAGTTTGGAAAAAATCCGAATAGGTCATAATAATTAGTGTTACTATGTACGGGAAAATCCCGACTCTTCTACTCTGGAGCGTTACCATGGTTACTGGGGTGGTCCGATTACGGCCATCTTTTCGGGGTACCACCGCTAGGGTGTCCCCTTTCTAAAATAGGATGAAACCTGTAGGTGGGTCTCTTCTCCGGGGTGGTAGGGGGGTCAGTTTGAAAAAAATCCGAAAAAGTCATAATAATTAGTGTTACTATGTACGGGAAAATCACGACCCTTCTACTTTGGAGCGTTACCATGGTTACTGGAGTGGTCCGATTACGGCCATCTTTTAAGGGTACCACCGCTAGGGTGTCCCCTTTCCAAAATTAGAATAAAACTTTTAGGTTTGTCACTTCTCCGGGGTGGTAGGGGGTCATTTTGAGGAAAAGTACAAACAGTCAGCAAAAAACTCTCGGTAGCGTGCGCCATGGGACGCCCGGAAGGTATTAAATTCCCCCACCACACCCCACGCCTACGAACCGCCAAAATAATCTCAGATTCATCATCAGCACCCCAAGAAGCACCAGAACAGGTGTATTTCGTTCTTTTTTGGAGACACCCACTTGGGGTCGTGCCCCCCTCCCAATGGTTTTTGGCCCCCCATGCCCCCACACAACACCCAGTTCCAAAATTAACTTCAGATTCGTGATCAGCGTGTCGAGAACAATCAGAAAAGATGCACACTGCCCGTCTTTGCGACAAAAATTATTTTCACCCAAAAAAACCATAAGGGGTACCCCTTACGGTTTTTACCGAAATTGCCCCAAAATGGATTTGGTCAAAATGACGTCACAGGGGGTAATCGATGCCCAGGAGTCCAAATCTGCAACTCCCAGGTCCATACCTGCTTCCGTTCGGGAGATATAGGGTCCCAGAGGACCCGATAGAAATACGTGTTCTTCATACGTGCAAAAGTTGGAAAACCCCCTCTTGTCAACCCCCCCTCCTGTCCTCTCTGAAGTACCCATCGAAATGAAATTTTGACGTGTAGTAGAAGACACCCTCGTCATTGTCATACATCAATTTCGTGTAATTATATGACCGGAAAAGGCTCTTTGTATATATGATTTCTATCTGCGCCAAAAATAGGTGTTTTTGTCTTGAAAAGTTAAAAAAGTACCTCTTTTCGGTACCCCTTCCTTTCCACCGAGGGTATGTGACGGAGCTGAATTTTGGCTATGTGGGAGACAAGAGTCGTAGCTACGTGTAGACAACTCATACGGTAGCATTACATTTCGGGAAGGGGGTATAGTCTATACGTTTTTGAGGTTCTCCCCCAAAGTAGGTGTTTTCACCGGTAGTAGTTATAAACGTTTTTTCGAAATCCCGACATTTATACTTTTGAGCGTTACCATGGTTATGGGAATCAGTCCGATTTCCCCCATATTTTCAGGTTGTCACCGCTAGTGTGTCCCCTTCCCACATTTGAATAAAACTTGTAGGTGGGTCTCTTCTCCGGGGTGGTAGGGGGGTCATTTTGGAAAAAAACCGAAAAGGCCATAATAATTAGTGTTACTATGTACGGGAAAATCCCGACTCTTCTACTCTGGAGCGTTACCATGGTTACTGGGGTGGTCCGATTATGGCCATCTTTTCGGGGTACCACCGCTAGGGTGTCCCCTTTCTAAAATAGGATGAAACCTGTAGGTGGGTCTCTTCTCCGGGGTGGTAGGGGGGTCAGTTTGAAAAAAATCCGAAAAAGTCATAATAATTAGTGTTACTATGTACGGGAAAATCACGACCCTTCTACTTTGGAGCGTTACCATGGTTACTGGAGTGGTCCGATTACGGCCATCTTTTAAGGGTACCACCGCTAGGGTGTCCCCTTTCCAAAATTAGAATAAAACTTTTAGGTTTGTCACTTCTCCGGGGTGGTAGGGGGTCATTTTGAGGAAAAGTACAAACAGTCAGCAAAAAACTCTCGGTAGCGTGCGCCATGGGACGCCCGGAAGGTATTAAATTCCCCCACCACTCCCCACGCCTACGAACCGCCAAAATAATCTCAGATTCATCATCAGCACCCCAAGAAGCACCAGAACAGGTGTATTTCGTTCTTTTTTGGAGACACCCACTTGGGGTCGTGCCCCCCTCCCAATGGTTTTTGGCCCCCCATGCCCCCACACAACACCCACTTCCAAAATTAACTTCAGATTCGTGATGAGCGTGTCGAGAACAATCAGAAAAGATACACACTGCCCGTCTTTGCGACAAAAATTATTTTCACCCAAAAAAACCATAAGGGGTACCCCTTACGGTTTTTACCGAAATTGCCCCAAAATGGATTTGGTCAAAATGACGTCACAGGGGGTAATCGATGCCCAGGAGTCCAAATCTGCAACTCCCAGGTCCATACCTGCTTCCGTTCGGGAGATATAGGGTCCCAGAGGACCCGATAGAAATACGTGTTCTTCATACGTGCAAAAGTTGGAAAACCCCCTCTTGTCAACCCCCCCTCCTGTCCTCTCTGAAGTACCCATCGAAATGAAATTTTGACGTGTAGTAGAAGACACCCTCGTCATTGTCATACATCAATTTCGTGTAATTATATGACCGGAAAAGGCTCTTTGTATATATGATTTCTATCTGCGCCAAAAATAGGTGTTTTTGTCTTGAAAAGTTAAAAAAGTACCTCTTTTCGGTACCCCTTCCTTTCCACCGAGGGTATGTGACGGAGCTGAATTTTGGCTATGTGGGAGACAAGAGTCGTAGCTACGTGTAGACAACTCATACGGTAGCATTACATTTCGGGAAGGGGGTATAGTCTATACGTTTTTGAGGTCCCCCCCCAAAGTAGGTGTTTTTCACCGGTAGTAGTTATAAACGTTTTTTCGAAATCCCGACATTTATAATTTTGAGCGTTACCATGGTTATGGGAATCAGTCCGATTTCCCCCATATTTTCAGGTTATCACCGCTAGGGTTTCCCCTTTCCAAAATAAAATAAACTTGTAGGTGCGTCCCTCCTCCGGGGTGGTGGGGGGGTCATTTTGGAAAAAATCCGAAAAAGTCAAAATAATCAGTGTTACTATGTACGGGAAAATCACGACCCTTCTACTTTCGAGCGTTACCATGGTTACTGGGGTGGTCCGATTTTGACCATCTTTTCGGGGTACCACCGCTAGGGTGTCCCCTTCCCACATTTGAATAAAACTTGTGAGTGGGTCTCTTCTCCGGGTGATAGGGGGGTCAGTTTGGAAAAAATCCGAATAGGTCATAATAATTAGTGTTACTATGTACGGGAAAATCCCGACTCTTCTACTCTGGAGCGTTACCATGGTTACTGGGGTGGTCCGATTACGGCCATCTTTTCGGGGTACCACCGCTAGGGTGTCCCCTTTCTAAAATAGGATGAAACCTGTAGGTGGGTCTCTTCTCCGGGGTGGTAGGGGGGTCAGTTTGAAAAAAATCCGAAAAAGTCATAATAATTAGTGTTACTATGTACGGGAAAATCACGACCCTTCTACTTTGGAGCGTTACCATGGTTACTGGAGTGGTCCGATTACGGCCATCTTTTAAGGGTACCACCGCTAGGGTGTCCCCTTTCCAAAATTAGAATAAAACTTTTAGGTTTGTCACTTCTCCGGGGTGGTAGGGGGGTCATTTTGAGGAAAAGTACAAACAGTCAGCAAAAAACTCTCGGTATTGTGCGCCATGGAACGCCCGGAAGGCATTAAATTCCCCCACCACTCCCCACGTCTCCAAACCGCCAAAATAATCTCAGATTCATCATCAGCACCCCAAGAAGCACCAGAACAGGTGTATTTCGTTCGTTTATGGAGACACCCACTTGGGGTGGTGCCCCCCTCCCAATGGTTTTTGGCCCCCCATGCCCCCACACAACACCCAATTCCAAAATTAACTTCAGATTCGTGATCAGCGTGTCGAGAACAATCAGAAAAGATACACACTGCCCGTCTTTGCGACAAAAATTATTTTCACCCAAAAAAACCATAAGGGGTACCCCTTACGGTTTTTACCGAAATTGCCCCAAAATGGATTTGGTCAAAATGACGTCACAGGGGGTAATCGATGCCCAGGAGTCCAAATCTGCAACTCCCAGGTCCATACCTGCTTCCGTTCGGGAGATATAGGGTCCCAGAGGACCCGATAGAAATACGTGTTCTTCATACGTGCAAAAGTTGGAAAACCCCCTCTTGTCAACCCCCCCTCCTGTCCTCTCTGAAGTACCCATGGAAATGAAATTTTGACGTGTAGTAGAAGACACCCTCGTCATTGTCATACATCAATTTCGTGTAATTATATGACCGGAAAAGGCTCTTTGTATATATGATTTCTATCTGCGCCAAAAATAGGTGTTTTTGTCTTGAAAAGTTAAAAAAAATACCTATTTTCGGTACCCCTTCCTTTCCACCGAGGGTATGTGACGGGGCTGAATTTTGGTTATGTGGGAGAAGAGAGTCGTAGCTACGTGTAGACAACTCATACGGTAGCATTACATTTCGGGAAGGGGGTATAGTCTATACGTTTTTGAGGTCCCCCCCCAAAGTAGGTGTTTTTCACCGGTAGTAGTTATAAACGTTTTTTCGAAATCCCGACATTTATAATTTTGAGCGTTACCATGGTTATGGGAATCAGTCCGATTTCCCCCATATTTTCAGGTTATCACCGCTAGGGTTTCCCCTTTCCAAAATAAAATAAACTTGTAGGTGCGTCCCTCCTCCGGGGTGGTGGGGGGGTCATTTTGGAAAAAATCCGAAAAAGTCAAAATAATCAGTGTTACTATGTACGGGAAAATCACGACCCTTCTACTTTCGAGCGTTACCATGGTTACTGGGGTGGTCCGATTTTGACCATCTTTTCGGGGTACCACCGCTAGGGTGTCCCCTTCCCACATTTGAATAAAACTTGTGAGTGGGTCTCTTCTCCGGGTGATAGGGGGGTCAGTTTGGAAAAAATCCGAATAGGTCATAATAATTAGTGTTACTATGTACGGGAAAATCCCGACTCTTCTACTCTGGAGCGTTACCATGGTTACTGGGGTGGTCCGATTACGGCCATCTTTTCGGGGTACCACCGCTAGGGTGTCCCCTTTCTAAAATTAGAATAAAACTTTTAGGTTTGTCACTTCTCCGGGGTGGTAGGGGGGTCATTTTGAGGAAAAGTACAAACAGTCAGCAAAAAACTCTCGGTATTGTGCGCCATGGAACGCCCGGAAGGCATTAAATTCCCCCACCACTCCCCACGTCTCCAAACCGCCAAAATAATCTCAGATTCATCATCAGCACCCCAAGAAGCACCAGAACAGGTGTATTTCGTTCGTTTATGGAGACACCCACTTGGGGTGGTGCCCCCCTCCCAATGGTTTTTGGCCCCCCATGCCCCCACACAACACCCAATTCCAAAATTAACTTCAGATTCGTGATCAGCGTGTCGAGAACAATCAGAAAAGATACACACTGCCCGTCTTTGCGACAAAAATTATTTTCACCCAAAAAAACCATAAGGGGTACCCCTTACGGTTTTTACCGAAATTGCCCCAAAATGGATTTGGTCAAAATGACGTCACAGGGGGTAATCGATGCCCAGGAGTCCAAATCTGCAACTCCCAGGTCCATACCTGCTTCCGTTCGGGAGATATAGGGTCCCAGAGGACCCGATAGAAATACGTGTTCTTCATACGTGCAAAAGTCGGAAAACCCCCTCTTTTCAACCCCCCCTCCTGTCCTCATTGAAGTACCCATTGAAATGAAATTTTGACGTGTAGTAGAAGACACCCTCGTCTTTGTCATACGTTACTTTCGTCTAATTATCTGACCGGAAAAGCTCTTTGTCTATATGATTTCTACTTGCGCCAAAAATAGGTGTTTTTGTCTTGAAAAGTTAAAAAAAAGTACCTCTTTTCGGTACCCCTTCCTTTCCACCGAGGGTATGTGACGGGGCTGAATTTTGGCTATGTGGGAGACAAGAGTCGTAGCTACGTGTAGACAACTCATACGGTAGCATTAATTTTCGGGAAGGGGGTATAGTCTATACGTTTTTGAGGTCCCCCCAAAAATAGGTGTTTTTCACCGGTAGCAGCTATGATAACCCTGAACAAGGACGCCAGCGCCGACGTCAACATTCGAGCAGCTTTTTTAATACCTTAGGTCAAATGGAAATCAGGCAAAGTTATAATCGATGGATAGCCCTATCTGTGATCTTTAATTACCGGATGTCCCGTTTCCACCGGATGCCCGGTTTTGCTGTAGCGTGACGTCACATCGACCCACTTTTCGACTCATCTGTACCCATATCTCAAGAACGGAACATTCGATCGTTCCAAAAATAGCACTAATGGATTCGGCATGTCCGATACTATCGGGAACAATATTTTCATGTATTTCGCGCGATTTTTATTTTCTGACGTCATCCGGTGGTGGCGCTATTTTCTGCGAAAAATTCAAATTCACCCAATTTGCTCGAAATTTCAGATTTAGTTAAAACTAATAATTAGAGATTATATAAACGTCGTTTAATCTAATTCCGGTCTTTGATTATTTTTTTATACTTTTGTTAAATATTATCTTATTAATATTTTATTTTGGCCGCCATTTTGTCAAACATTGATGAAAATTTTTTAAATTCACAGAATCGATAGAACATGTCGCGACATATTTTTGCTGCTATTTAAAAGGTAATCAAATATCTAATTTTGTAATAATCGATGATAATGTGTTTTGTGACGTCACTTCCGGTCAGAATAAAAAAGGGTCAAAAGCGGAAGTTATTTTGTACAGACTAAAGTGATAAGTCTTCGGTGTGAGTTACAGGTCGATAGCTGATTCCTCCCGTCTCGGAAACGGACCCCTAGGTAAAACTTTAAAGCGCCCTCATTCAGAAAGTAAACGACTTGAAACAAGTTTAAGATAATCACGTGATAGTACGCATCGAGTTACATCACGACACCAATTTGTGTCCCGAAAAACCATATCGTGTACACACAGGAGTCGAATATGCTAACCCCAAGCTAACCCTAGCCAAAGCTAGGGGTTGGGGTTAACTTTGAGTGGCAGCCATCTTGGATTGGTATGACCTTAGGTCAAAAAAAAACTTTTTGACCATTTTCGGTGGTCCGACTTATGATATCCAATAAAAACTAATAAAAAATGATGAACTAAATTTTTGACCTCTGATTGACCTTTGACCCGATGACCTCATGGCCGAAATTTTTCAGGTGACCATTCCTTATGACCTCACAGGTCATCGTTGCAAGTTTCGTGGAAATCGGTCACTCTCACGATTTTTGACCTTTTTTGGAAGGAACGACATTTTTGACCTTTGACCCCCTATAACACATTAACCGGAAGTGACATATACTTGCCCTTTGCATATGTCAGTGCCCTATTGAGCCTTAACATCCACAAGAAATTTGGAGGTCAAAGGTCAAAGTTTACGATTTTCGACCATAACCCTAGGGGTAGTCATTTTCAAAAATGAAACAGTAAGGTAATATATTAAGTCAACTGCATTTTATGGCTGTAATAAAAAGTCATGTGACCCAAACTGACCGGAAGTGTGGGTGGGTGTACAGTGACAACAGTTCAACCCTTTGACCAAATATTGGACTTCCCGATGCCCAACTTTCCGAGATCGACCCCAAAAAATGGACACCCGGGACGTGAAAGTGCCCTCTTGGGACGTAGGCACCTATTACATAACATAATTTTTTGGTCACTTCCGGTCAACTTTTTTCAAAAATTTTTGGCTTCTGGTCACTCTACTCGTGCAGACGCATGTTGTGAAAAAAAAAAAAAAAATTGGCACCCCCCCAAATATTTTTTTTTAACCCCCCCAGGGGGGTCCCGTGGGGGTGAGAATGACGAAAAAAAAAAGTTACGTTCGGACCCACCACGTCCCAAGTGGGCATTTTGACGTCCCAAGAGGGCATTGGTCCTAATTAGGGTTAGGGTTAGGGTTAGGGTTAGGGTTAGGGTTAGGGTTAGTGGGGTTAGGGTTAGGGTTAGGGTTAGGGTTAGGGTTAGGGTTAGGGTTAGGGTTAGGGTTAGGGTTAGGGTTAGGGTTAGGGTTAGGGTTAGGGTTAGGGTTAGGGTTAGGGTTAGGGTTAGGGTTCAGACCAATGCCCAGTCGGGACGTCAGAATGCCCAGTCGGGACGTCAGAATGCCCAGTCGGGACGTGAAAATGCCCAGTCGGGACGTGAAAATGCCCAGTCGGGACGTGAAAAAATTTCTAAGTACAAAATGCCCTATCGGGACGTGAAAATGCCCTATCGGGACGTGAGAATGCCCTATCGGGACGTGAGAATGCCCTGTCGGGACGTGAAAGTGCCCAATCGGGACGTGAAAGTGCCCAATCGGGACGTGAAGAAAATGGACAGTCGGGACGTGACAAAATATTATAAAAAAAATACTTCCCCGAGGGTGGGGGTGTCGTAATTCATACTTTTAGATACCCCTGCACCCCTTCGACAAATTGGCGTCATTTTGGTAAAAATTTGAGGGGGGTGAATTTTTGGGGTGGGGGACCCCACCCCCAGTGCAAAACTTGGGGGGGCATCTTCAAACTTTTTTTACCCTTCCGTTACATCCTATTGATGACGTCATAAAAATTTCAGCTCATTTGCATATTCGGTTAATTAATTAAAATTCATTAACCGATCTGCCTAACACTAAATTACTCTATATACGGGAAAATACCGACTTTTATACTTTGGAGCGTTACCATGGTTACTGGGTCAGTCCGATTTCCCCCATCTTTTCAGGGTACCACCGCTAGGGTGTCACCTGTCCGAAATAGGATGAAACTTGTAGGTGCGTCTCTTTCCCGGGGTGGTAGGGGGGTAATTTTGAAAAAAAAGTCTAAAACGGTCATAATAATTAGTATTACTACGTACGGGAAAATCCCGACCCTTCTACTTTGGAGCGTTACCATGGTTACTGTGGTGGTCCGATTACGGCCATCCTTTCAGGGTACCACCGCTAGGGTGTCCCCTTTCCAAAATAGGATTAAACTTGTAGGTGCTTCTCATTCCTGGGTGATAGGGGGTCATTTTGAAACAAAATCTGAAAAGGCATAATAATTTGCTATATACGTTTTTGAAAATCCCGACCCTTCTACTTTGGAGCGTTACCATGGTTACTGTGGTGGTCCGACTACGGCCATCCTTTCAGGGTACCACCGCTAGGGTGTCCCCTTTCCAAAATAGGATTAAACTTGTAGGTGCTTCTCATTCCTGGGTGATAGGGGGTCATTTTGAAACAAAATCTGAAAAGGCATAATAATTTGCTATATACGTTTTTGAAAATCCCGACCCTTCTACTTTGGAGCGTTACCATGGTTACTGTGGTGGTCCGACTACGGCCATCTTTTCGGGGTACCACCGCTAGGGTGTCCCCTTGCCGAAATAGGATGAAACTTGTAGGTGCGCGTCTCTTCTCCGGGGTGGTGGGGGGTCATTTTGGAAAAAAATCCGAAGAGGTCATAATAATTAGTGTTACTTAGTGTTACTATGTACGGGAAAATCCCGTCCCTTCTACTCTTGAGCGTTACCATGGTTACTGGGGTGGTCCGATTACGGCCCTCTTTTGAGGGTACCACCGCTAGGGTGTCCCCTTTCCAAAATATGATGAAACTTGTAGGTGCGTCTCTTTTCCGGGGTGGTAGGGGGGCATTTTGAGAAAAAGTACCAACATTCAGCAAAAAGAGTCTCGGTATTGTGCGCCATGGAACGCCCGGAAGGCATTAAATTCCCCCACCACTCCCCACGTCTCCAAACCGCCAAAATAATCTCAGATTCATCATCAGCACCCCAAGAAGCACCAGAACAGGTGTATTTCGTTCTTTTTTGGAGACACCCACTTGGGGTCGTGCCCCCCTCCCAATGGTTTTTGGCCCCCCATGCCCCCACACAACACCCACTTCCAAAATTAACTTCAGATTCGTGATCAGCGTGTCGAGAACAATCAGAAAAGATACACACTGCCCGTCTTTGCGACAAAAATTATTTTCACCCAAAAAAACCATAAGGGGTACCCCTTACGGTTTTTACCGAAATTGCCCCAAAATGGATTTGGTCAAAATGACGTCACAGGGGGTAATCGATGCCCAGGAGTCCAAATCTGCAACTCCCAGGTCCATACCTGCTTCCGTTCGGGAGATATAGGGTCCCAGAGGACCCGATAGAAATACGTGTTCTTCATACGTGCAAAAGTTGGAAAACCCCCTCTTGTCAACCCCCCCTCCTGTCCTCTCTGAAGTACCCATCGAAATGAAATTTTGACGTGTAGTAGAAGACACCCTCGTCTTTGTCATACGTCACTTTCGTCTAATTATCTGACCGGAAAAGCTCTTTGTATATATGATTTCTACTTGCGCCAAAAATAGGTGTTTTTGTCTTGAAAAGTTAAAAAAAGTACCTCTTTTCGGTACCCC
Source organism: Apostichopus japonicus (assembly GCF_037975245.1). Classification (NCBI taxonomy): domain Eukaryota; kingdom Metazoa; phylum Echinodermata; class Holothuroidea; order Aspidochirotida; family Stichopodidae; genus Apostichopus; species Apostichopus japonicus. The sequence continues at coordinate 34,589,204 of NC_092572.1, forward strand.
TTCCTTTCCACCGAGGGTATGTGACGGGGCTGAATTTTGGCTATGTGGGAGACAAGAGTCGTAGCTACGTGTAGACAACTCATACGGTAGCATTAATTTTCGGGAAGGGGGTATAGTCTATACGTTTTTGAGGTTCTCCCCCAAAGTAGGTGTTTTTCACCGGTAGTAGTTATAAACGTTTTTTCGAAATCCCGACATTTATACTTTTGAGCGTTACCATGGTTATGGGAATCAGTCCGATTTCCCCCATATTTTCAGGTTGTCACCGCTAGTGTGTCCCCTTCCCACATTTGAATAAAACTTGTAGGTGGGTCTCTTCTCCGGGGTGGTAGGGGGGTCATTTTGGAAAAAAACCGAAAAGGCCATAATAATTAGTGTTACTATGTACGGGAAAATCCCGACTCTTCTAATCTGGAGCGTTACCATGGTTACTGGGGTGGTCCGATTACGGCCATCTTTTCGGGGTACCACCGCTAGGGTGTCCCCTTTCTAAAATAGGATGAAACCTGTAGGTGGGTCTCTTCTCCGGGGTGGTAGGGGGGTCAGTTTAAAAAAAATCCGAAAAAGTCATAATAATTAGTGTTACTATGTACGGGAAAATCACGACCCTTCTACTTTGGAGCGTTACCATGGTTACTGGAGTGGTCCGATTACGGCCATCTTTTAAGGGTACCACCGCTAGGGTGTCCCCTTTCCAAAATTAGAATAAAACTTTTAGGTTTGTCACTTCTCCGGGGTGGTAGGGGGTCATTTTGAGGAAAAGTACAAACAGTCAGCAAAAAACTCTCGGTAGCGTGCGCCATGGGACGCCCGGAAGGTATTAAATTCCCCCACCACTCCCCACGCCTACGAACCGCCAAAATAATCTCAGATTCATCATCAGCACCCCAAGAAGCACCAGAACAGGTGTATTTCGTTCTTTTTTGGAGACACCCACTTGGGGTCGTGCCCCCCTCCCAATGGTTTTTGGCCCCCCATGCCCCCACACAACACCCACTTCCAAAATTAACTTCAGATTCGTGATCAGCGTGTCGAGAACAATCAGAAAAGATACACACTGCCCGTCTTTGCGACAAAAATTATTTTCACCCAAAAAAACCATAAGGGGTACCCCTTACGGTTTTTACCGAAATTGCCCCAAAATGGATTTGGTCAAAATGACGTCACAGGGGGTAATCGATGCCCAGGAGTCCAAATCTGCAACTCCCAGGTCCATACCTGCTTCCGTTCGGGAGATATAGGGTCCCAGAGGACCCGATAGAAATACGTGTTCTTCATACGTGCAAAAGTTGGAAAACCCCCTCTTGTCAACCCCCCCTCCTGTCCTCTCTGAAGTACCCATCGAAATGAAATTTTGACGTGTAGTAGAAGACACCCTCGTCTTTGTCATACGTCACTTTCGTGTAATTATATGACCGGAAAAGCTCTTTGTATATATGATTTCTACTTGCGCCAAAAATAGGTGTTTTTGTCTTGAAAAGTTAAAAAAAGTACCTCTTTTCGGTACCCCTTCCTTTCCACCGAGGGTATGTGACGGGGCTGAATTTTGGCTATGTGGGAGACAAGAGTCGTAGCTACGTGTAGACAACTCATACGGTAGCATTAATTTTCGGGAAGGGGGTATAGTCTATACGTTTTTGAGGTTCTCCCCCAAAGTAGGTGTTTTTCACCGGTAGTAGTTATAAACGTTTTTTCGAAATCCCGACATTTATACTTTTGAGCGTTACCATGGTTATGGGAATCAGTCCGATTTCCCCCATATTTTCAGGTTGTCACCGCTAGTGTGTCCCCTTCCCACATTTGAATAAAACTTGTAGGTGGGTCTCTTCTCCGGGGTGGTAGGGGGGTCATTTTGGAAAAAAACCGAAAAGGCCATAATAATTAGTGTTACTATGTACGGGAAAATCCCGACTCTTCTAATCTGGAGCGTTACCATGGTTACTGGGGTGGTCCGATTACGGCCATCTTTTCGGGGTACCACCGCTAGGGTGTCCCCTTTCTAAAATAGGATGAAACCTGTAGGTGGGTCTCTTCTCCGGGGTGGTAGGGGGGTCAGTTTAAAAAAAATCCGAAAAAGTCATAATAATTAGTGTTACTATGTACGGGAAAATCACGACCCTTCTACTTTGGAGCGTTACCATGGTTACTGGAGTGGTCCGATTACGGCCATCTTTTAAGGGTACCACCGCTAGGGTGTCCCCTTTCCAAAATTAGAATAAAACTTTTAGGTTTGTCACTTCTCCGGGGTGGTAGGGGGTCATTTTGAGGAAAAGTACAAACAGTCAGCAAAAAACTCTCGGTAGCGTGCGCCATGGGACGCCCGGAAGGTATTAAATTCCCCCACCACTCCCCACGCCTACGAACCGCCAAAATAATCTCAGATTCATCATCAGCACCCCAAGAAGCACCAGAACAGGTGTATTTCGTTCTTTTTTGGAGACACCCACTTGGGGTCGTGCCCCCCTCCCAATGGTTTTTGGCCCCCCATGCCCCCACACAACACCCACTTCCAAAATTAACTTCAGATTCGTGATCAGCGTGTCGAGAACAATCAGAAAAGATACACACTGCCCGTCTTTGCGACAAAAATTATTTTCACCCAAAAAAACCATAAGGGGTACCCCTTACGGTTTTTACCGAAATTGCCCCAAAATGGATTTGGTCAAAATGACGTCACAGGGGGTAATCGATGCCCAGGAGTCCAAATCTGCAACTCCCAGGTCCATACCTGCTTCCGTTCGGGAGATATAGGGTCCCAGAGGACCCGATAGAAATACGTGTTCTTCATACGTGCAAAAGTTGGAAAACCCCCTCTTGTCAACCCCCCCTCCTGTCCTCTCTGAAGTACCCATCGAAATGAAATTTTGACGTGTAGTAGAAGACACCCTCGTCATTGTCATACATCAATTTCGTGTAATTATATGACCGGAAAAGGCTCTTTGTATATATGATTTCTATCTGCGCCAAAAATAGGTGTTTTTGTCTTGAAAAGTTAAAAAAATACCTATTTTCGGTACCCCTTCCTTTCCACCGAGGGTATGTGACGGGGCTGAATTTTGGTTATGTGGGAGAAGAGAGTCGTAGCTACGTGTAGACAACTCATACGGTAGCATTAATTTTCGGGAAGGGGGTATAGTCTATACGTTTTTGAGGTCCCCCCCAAAGTAGGTGTTTTTCACCGGTAGTAGTTATAAACGTTTTTTCGAAATCCCGACATTTATACTTTTGAGCGTTACCATGGTTATGGGAATCAGTCCGATTTCCCCCACATTTTCAGGTTGTCACCGCTAGTGTGTCCCCTTCCCACATTTGAATAAAACTTGTAGGTGGGTCTCTTCTCCGGGGTGGTAGGGGGGTCATTTTGGAAAAAAACCGAAAAGGCCATAATAATTAGTGTTACTATGTACGGGAAAATCCCGACTCTTCTACTCTGGAGCGTTACCATGGTTACTGGGGTGGTCCGATTACGGCCATCTTTTCGGGGTACCACCGCTAGGGTGTCCCCTTTCTAAAATAGGATGAAACCTGTAGGTGGGTCTCTTCTCCGGGGTGGTAGGGGGGTCAGTTTGAAAAAAATCCGAAAAAGTCATAATAATTAGTGTTACTATGTACGGGAAAATCACGACCCTTCTACTTTGGAGCGTTACCATGGTTACTGGAGTGGTCCGATTACGGCCATCTTTTAAGGGTACCACCGCTAGGGTGTCCCCTTTCCAAAATTAGAATAAAACTTTTAGGTTTGTCACTTCTCCGGGGTGGTAGGGGGTCATTTTGAGGAAAAGTACAAACAGTCAGCAAAAAACTCTCGGTAGCGTGCGCCATGGGACGCCCGGAAGGTATTAAATTCCCCCACCACTCCCCACGCCTACGAACCGCCAAAATAATCTCAGATTCATCATCAGCACCCCAAGAAGCACCAGAACAGGTGTATTTCGTTCTTTTTTGGAGACACCCACTTGGGGTCGTGCCCCCCTCCCAATGGTTTTTGGCCCCCCATGCCCCCACACAACACCCACTTCCAAAATTAACTTCAGATTCGTGATCAGCGTGTCGAGAACAATCAGAAAAGATACACACTGCCCGTCTTTGCGACAAAAATTATTTTCACCCAAAAAAACCATAAGGGGTACCCCTTACGGTTTTTACCGAAATTGCCCCAAAATGGATTTGGTCAAAATGACGTCACAGGGGGTAATCGATGCCCAGGAGTCCAAATCTGCAACTCCCAGGTCCATACCTGCTTCCGTTCGGGAGATATAGGGTCCCAGAGGACCCGATAGAAATACGTGTTCTTCATACGTGCAAAAGTTGGAAAACCCCCTCTTGTCAACCCCCCCTCCTGTCCTCTCTGAAGTACCCATCGAAATGAAATTTTGACGTGTAGTAGAAGACACCCTCGTCATTGTCATACATCAATTTCGTGTAATTATATGACCGGAAAAGGCTCTTTGTATATATGATTTCTATCTGCGCCAAAAATAGGTGTTTTTGTCTTGAAAAGTTAAAAAAATACCTATTTTCGGTACCCCTTCCTTTCCACCGAGGGTATGTGACGGGGCTGAATTTTGGTTATGTGGGAGAAGAGAGTCGTAGCTACGTGTAGACAACTCATACGGTAGCATTAATTTTCGGGAAGGGGGTATAGTCTATACGTTTTTGAGGTCCCCCCCAAAGTAGGTGTTTTTCACCGGTAGTAGTTATAAACGTTTTTTCGAAATCCCGACATTTATACTTTTGAGCGTTACCATGGTTATGGGAATCAGTCCGATTTCCCCCACATTTTCAGGTTGTCACCGCTAGTGTGTCCCCTTCCCACATTTGAATAAAACTTGTAGGTGGGTCTCTTCTCCGGGGTGGTAGGGGGGTCATTTTGGAAAAAAACCGAAAAGGCCATAATAATTAGTGTTACTATGTACGGGAAAATCCCGACTCTTCTACTCTGGAGCGTTACCATGGTTACTGGGGTGGTCCGATTACGGCCATCTTTTCGGGGTACCACCGCTAGGGTGTCCCCTTTCTAAAATAGGATGAAACCTGTAGGTGGGTCTCTTCTCCGGGGTGGTAGGGGGGTCAGTTTGAAAAAAATCCGAAAAAGTCATAATAATTAGTGTTACTATGTACGGGAAAATCACGACCCTTCTACTTTGGAGCGTTACCATGGTTACTGGAGTGGTCCGATTACGGCCATCTTTTAAGGGTACCACCGCTAGGGTGTCCCCTTTCCAAAATTAGAATAAAACTTTTAGGTTTGTCACTTCTCCGGGGTGGTAGGGGGTCATTTTGAGGAAAAGTACAAACAGTCAGCAAAAAACTCTCGGTAGCGTGCGCCATGGGACGCCCGGAAGGTATTAAATTCCCCCACCACTCCCCACGCCTACGAACCGCCAAAATAATCTCAGATTCATCATCAGCACCCCAAGAAGCACCAGAACAGGTGTATTTCGTTCTTTTTTGGAGACACCCACTTGGGGTCGTGCCCCCCTCCCAATGGTTTTTGGCCCCCCATGCCCCCACACAACACCCACTTCCAAAATTAACTTCAGATTCGTGATCAGCGTGTCGAGAACAATCAGAAAAGATACACACTGCCCGTCTTTGCGACAAAAATTATTTTCACCCAAAAAAACCATAAGGGGTACCCCTTACGGTTTTTACCGAAATTGCCCCAAAATGGATTTGGTCAAAATGACGTCACAGGGGGTAATCGATGCCCAGGAGTTTAAATCTGCAACTCCCAGGTCCATACCTGCTTCCGTTCGGGAGATATAGGGTCCCAGAGGACCCGATAGAAATACGTGTTCTTCATACGTGCAAAAGTTGGAAAACCCCCTCTTGTCAACCCCCCCTCCTGTCCTCTCTGAAGTACCCATCGAAATGAAATTTTGACGTGTAGTAGAAGACACCCTCGTCATTGTCATACATCAATTTCGTGTAATTATATGACCGGAAAAGGCTCTTTGTATATATGATTTCTATCTGCGCCAAAAATAGGTGTTTTTGTCTTGAAAAGCTAAAAAAGTACCTCTTTTCGGTACCCCTTCCTTTCCACCGAGGGTATGTGACGGAGCTGAATTTTGGCTATGTGGGAGACAAGAGTCGTAGCTACGTGTAGACAACTCATACGGTAGCATTAATTTTCGGGAAGGGGGTATAGTCTATACGTTTTTGAGGTTCTCCCCCAAAGTAGGTGTTTTTCACCGGTAGTAGTTATAAACGTTTTTTCGAAATCCCGACATTTATACTTTTGAGCGTTACCATGGTTATGGGAATCAGTCCGATTTCCCCCATATTTTCAGGTTGTCACCGCTAGTGTGTCCCCTTCCCACATTTGAATAAAACTTGTAGGTGGGTCTCTTCTCCGGGGTGGTAGGGGGGTCATTTTGGAAAAAAACCGAAAAGGCCATAATAATTAGTGTTACTATGTACGGGAAAATCCCGACTCTTCTAATCTGGAGCGTTACCATGGTTACTGGGGTGGTCCGATTACGGCCATCTTTTCGGGGTACCACCGCTAGGGTGTCCCCTTTCTAAAATAGGATGAAACCTGTAGGTGGGTCTCTTCTCCGGGGTGGTAGGGGGGTCAGTTTAAAAAAAATCCGAAAAAGTCATAATAATTAGTGTTACTATGTACGGGAAAATCACGACCCTTCTACTTTGGAGCGTTACCATGGTTACTGGAGTGGTCCGATTACGGCCATCTTTTAAGGGTACCACCGCTAGGGTGTCCCCTTTCCAAAATTAGAATAAAACTTTTAGGTTTGTCACTTCTCCGGGGTGGTAGGGGGTCATTTTGAGGAAAAGTACAAACAGTCAGCAAAAAACTCTCGGTAGCGTGCGCCATGGGACGCCCGGAAGGTATTAAATTCCCCCACCACTCCCCACGCCTACGAACCGCCAAAATAATCTCAGATTCATCATCAGCACCCCAAGAAGCACCAGAACAGGTGTATTTCGTTCTTTTTTGGAGACACCCACTTGGGGTCGTGCCCCCCTCCCAATGGTTTTTGGCCCCCCATGCCCCCACACAACACCCACTTCCAAAATTAACTTCAGATTCGTGATCAGCGTGTCGAGAACAATCAGAAAAGATACACACTGCCCGTCTTTGCGACAAAAATTATTTTCACCCAAAAAAACCATAAGGGGTACCCCTTACGGTTTTTACCGAAATTGCCCCAAAATGGATTTGGTCAAAATGACGTCACAGGGGGTAATCGATGCCCAGGAGTCCAAATCTGCAACTCCCAGGTCCATACCTGCTTCCGTTCGGGAGATATAGGGTCCCAGAGGACCCGATAGAAATACGTGTTCTTCATACGTGCAAAAGTTGGAAAACCCCCTCTTGTCAACCCCCCCTCCTGTCCTCTCTGAAGTACCCATCGAAATGAAATTTTGACGTGTAGTAGAAGACACCCTCGTCATTGTCATACATCAATTTCGTGTAATTATATGACCGGAAAAGGCTCTTTGTATATATGATTTCTATCTGCGCCAAAAATAGGTGTTTTTGTCTTGAAAAGTTAAAAAAATACCTATTTTCGGTACCCCTTCCTTTCCACCGAGGGTATGTGACGGGGCTGAATTTTGGTTATGTGGGAGAAGAGAGTCGTAGGTACGTGTAGACAACTCATACGGTAGCATTAATTTTCGGGAAGGGGGTATAGTCTATACGTTTTTGAGGTCCCCCCCAAAGTAGGTGTTTTTCACCGGTAGTAGTTATAAACGTTTTTTCGAAATCCCGACATTTATAGTTTTGAGCGTTACCATGGTTATGGGAATCAGTCCGATTTCCCCCATATTTTCAGGTTATCACCGCTAGGGTTTCCCCTTTCCAAAATAAAATAAACTTGTAGGTGCGTCCCTCCTCCGGGGTGGTGGGGGGGTCATTTTGGAAAAAATCCGAAAAAGTCAAAATAATCAGTGTTACTATGTACGGGAAAATCACGACCCTTCTACTTTCGAGCGTTACCATGGTTACTGGGGTGGTCCGATTTTGACCATCTTTTCGGGGTACCACCGCTAGGGTGTCCCCTTCCCACATTTGAATAAAACTTGTGAGTGGGTCTCTTCTCCGGGTGATAGGGGGGTCAGTTTGGAAAAAATCCGAATAGGTCATAATAATTATTGTTACTATGTACGGGAAAATCCCGACTCTTCTAATCTGGAGCGTTACCATGGTTACTGGGGTGGTCCGATTACGGCCATCTTTTCGGGGTACCACCGCTAGGGTGTCCCCTTTCTAAAATAGGATGAAACCTGTAGGTGGGTCTCTTCTCCGGGGTGGTAGGGGGGTCAGTTTAAAAAAAATCCGAAAAAGTCATAATAATTAGTGTTACTATGTACGGGAAAATCACGACCCTTCTACTTTGGAGCGTTACCATGGTTACTGGAGTGGTCCGATTACGGCCATCTTTTAAGGGTACCACCGCTAGGGTGTCCCCTTTCCAAAATTAGAATAAAACTTTTAGGTTTGTCACTTCTCCGGGGTGGTAGGGGGTCATTTTGAGGAAAAGTACAAACAGTCAGCAAAAAACTCTCGGTAGCGTGCGCCATGGGACGCCCGGAAGGTATTAAATTCCCCCACCACTCCCCACGCCTACGAACCGCCAAAATAATCTCAGATTCATCATCAGCACCCCAAGAAGCACCAGAACAGGTGTATTTCGTTCTTTTTTGGAGACACCCACTTGGGGTCGTGCCCCCCTCCCAATGGTTTTTGGCCCCCCATGCCCCCACACAACACCCACTTCCAAAATTAACTTCAGATTCGTGATCAGCGTGTCGAGAACAATCAGAAAAGATACACACTGCCCGTCTTTGCGACAAAAATTATTTTCACCCAAAAAAACCATAAGGGGTACCCCTTACGGTTTTTACCGAAATTGCCCCAAAATGGATTTGGTCAAAATGACGTCACAGGGGGTAATCGATGCCCAGGAGTTTAAATCTGCAACTCCCAGGTCCATACCTGCTTCCGTTCGGGAGATATAGGGTCCCAGAGGACCCGATAGAAATACGTGTTCTTCATACGTGCAAAAGTTGGAAAACCCCCTCTTGTCAACCCCCCCTCCTGTCCTCTCTGAAGTACCCATCGAAATGAAATTTTGACGTGTAGTAGAAGACACCCTCGTCATTGTCATACATCAATTTCGTGTAATTATATGACCGGAAAAGGCTCTTTGTATATATGATTTCTATCTGCGCCAAAAATAGGTGTTTTTGTCTTGAAAAGTTAAAAAAGTACCTCTTTTCGGTACCCCTTCCTTTCCACCGAGGGTATGTGACGGAGCTGAATTTTGGCTATGTGGGAGACAAGAGTCGTAGCTACGTGTAGACAACTCATACGGTAGCATTAATTTTCGGGAAGGGGGTATAGTCTATACGTTTTTGAGGTTCTCCCCCAAAGTAGGTGTTTTTCACCGGTAGTAGTTATAAACGTTTTTTCGAAATCCCGACATTTATACTTTTGAGCGTTACCATGGTTATGGGAATCAGTCCGATTTCCCCCATATTTTCAGGTTGTCACCGCTAGTGTGTCCCCTTCCCACATTTGAATAAAACTTGTAGGTGGGTCTCTTCTCCGGGGTGGTAGGGGGGTCATTTTGGAAAAAAACCGAAAAGGCCATAATAATTAGTGTTACTATGTACGGGAAAATCCCGACTCTTCTACTCTGGAGCGTTACCATGGTTACTGGGGTGGTCCGATTACGGCCATCTTTTCGGGGTACCACCGCTAGGGTGTCCCCTTTCTAAAATAGGATGAAACCTGTAGGTGGGTCTCTTCTCCGGGGTGGTAGGGGGGTCAGTTTGAAAAAAATCCGAAAAAGTCATAATAATTAGTGTTACTATGTACGGGAAAATCACGACCCTTCTACTTTGGAGCGTTACCATGGTTACTGGAGTGGTCCGATTACGGCCATCTTTTAAGGGTACCACCGCTAGGGTGTCCCCTTTCCAAAATTAGAATAAAACTTTTAGGTTTGTCACTTCTCCGGGGTGGTAGGGGGTCATTTTGAGGAAAAGTACAAACAGTCAGCAAAAAACTCTCGGTAGCGTGCGCCATGGGACGCCCGGAAGGTATTAAATTCCCCCACCACTCCCCACGCCTACGAACCGCCAAAATAATCTCAGATTCATCATCAGCACCCCAAGAAGCACCAGAACAGGTGTATTTCGTTCTTTTTTGGAGACACCCACTTGGGGTCGTGCCCCCCTCCCAATGGTTTTTGGCCCCCCATGCCCCCACACAACACCCACTTCCAAAATTAACTTCAGATTCGTGATCAGCGTGTCGAGAACAATCAGAAAAGATACACACTGCCCGTCTTTGCGACAAAAATTATTTTCACCCAAAAAAACCATAAGGGGTACCCCTTACGGTTTTTACCGAAATTGCCCCAAAATGGATTTGGTCAAAATGACGTCACAGGGGGTAATCGATGCCCAGGAGTCCAAATCTGCAACTCCCAGGTCCATACCTGCTTCCGTTCGGGAGATATAGGGTCCCAGAGGACCCGATAGAAATACGTGTTCTTCATACGTGCAAAAGTTGGAAAACCCCCTCTTGTCAACCCCCCCTCCTGTCCTCTCTGAAGTACCCATCGAAATGAAATTTTGACGTGTAGTAGAAGACACCCTCGTCATTGTCATACATCAATTTCGTGTAATTATATGACCGGAAAAGGCTCTTTGTATATATGATTTCTATCTGCGCCAAAAATAGGTGTTTTTGTCTTGAAAAGTTAAAAAAATACCTATTTTCGGTACCCCTTCCTTTCCACCGAGGGTATGTGACGGGGCTGAATTTTGGTTATGTGGGAGAAGAGAGTCGTAGCTACGTGTAGACAACTCATACGGTAGCATTAATTTTCGGGAAGGGGGTATAGTCTATACGTTTTTGAGGTCCCCCCCAAAGTAGGTGTTTTTCACCGGTAGTAGTTATAAACGTTTTTTCGAAATCCCGACATTTATAGTTTTGAGCGTTACCATGGTTATGGGAATCAGTCCGATTTCCCCCATATTTTCAGGTTATCACCGCTAGGGTTTCCCCTTTCCAAAATAAAATAAACTTGTAGGTGCGTCCCTCCTCCGGGGTGGTGGGGGGGTCATTTTGGAAAAAATCCGAAAAAGTCAAAATAATCAGTGTTACTATGTACGGGAAAATCACGACCCTTCTACTTTCGAGCGTTACCATGGTTACTGGGGTGGTCCGATTTTGACCATCTTTTCGGGGTACCACCGCTAGGGTGTCCCCTTCCCACATTTGAATAAAACTTGTGAGTGGGTCTCTTCTCCGGGTGATAGGGGGGTCAGTTTGGAAAAAATCCGAATAGGTCATAATAATTATTGTTACTATGTACGGGAAAATCCCGACTCTTCTAATCTGGAGCGTTACCATGGTTACTGGGGTGGTCCGATTACGGCCATCTTTTCGGGGTACCACCGCTAGGGTGTCCCCTTTCTAAAATAGGATGAAACCTGTAGGTGGGTCTCTTCTCCGGGGTGGTAGGGGGGTCAGTTTAAAAAAAATCCGAAAAAGTCATAATAATTAGTGTTACTATGTACGGGAAAATCACGACCCTTCTACTTTGGAGCGTTACCATGGTTACTGGAGTGGTCCGATTACGGCCATCTTTTAAGGGTACCACCGCTAGGGTGTCCCCTTTCCAAAATTAGAATAAAACTTTTAGGTTTGTCACTTCTCCGGGGTGGTAGGGGGTCATTTTGAGGAAAAGTACAAACAGTCAGCAAAAAACTCTCGGTAGCGTGCGCCATGGGACGCCCGGAAGGTATTAAATTCCCCCACCACTCCCCACGCCTACGAACCGCCAAAATAATCTCAGATTCATCATCAGCACCCCAAGAAGCACCAGAACAGGTGTATTTCGTTCTTTTTTGGAGACACCCACTTGGGGTCGTGCCCCCCTCCCAATGGTTTTTGGCCCCCCATGCCCCCACACAACACCCACTTCCAAAATTAACTTCAGATTCGTGATCAGCGTGTCGAGAACAATCAGAAAAGATACACACTGCCCGTCTTTGCGACAAAAATTATTTTCACCCAAAAAAACCATAAGGGGTACCCCTTACGGTTTTTACCGAAATTGCCCCAAAATGGATTTGGTCAAAATGACGTCACAGGGGGTAATCGATGCCCAGGAGTCCAAATCTGCAACTCCCAGGTCCATACCTGCTTCCGTTCGGGAGATATAGGGTCCCAGAGGACCCGATAGAAATACGTGTTCTTCATACGTGCAAAAGTTGGAAAACCCCCTCTTGTCAACCCCCCCTCCTGTCCTCTCTGAAGTACCCATCGAAATGAAATTTTGACGTGTAGTAGAAGACACCCTCGTCATTGTCATACATCAATTTCGTGTAATTATATGACCGGAAAAGGCTCTTTGTATATATGATTTCTATCTGCGCCAAAAATAGGTGTTTTTGTCTTGAAAAGTTAAAAAAATACCTATTTTCGGTACCCCTTCCTTTCCACCGAGGGTATGTGACGGAGCTGAATTTTGGCTATGTGGGAGACAAGAGTCGTAGCTACGTGTAGACAACTCATACGGTAGCATTAATTTTCGGGAAGGGGGTATAGTCTATACGTTTTTGAGGTCCCCCCCAAAGTAGGTGTTTTTCACCGGTAGTAGTTATAAACGTTTTTTCGAAATCCCGACATTTATACTTTTGAGCGTTACCATGGTTATGGGAATCAGTCCGATTTCCCCCATATTTTCAGGTTGTCACCGCTAGTGTGTCCCCTTCCCACATTTGAATAAAACTTGTAGGTGGGTCTCTTCTCCGGGGTGGTAGGGGGGTCATTTTGGAAAAAAACCGAAAAGGCCATAATAATTAGTGTTACTATGTACGGGAAAATCCCGACTCTTCTACTCTGGAGCGTTACCATGGTTACTGGGGTGGTCCGATTACGGCCATCTTTTCGGGGTACCACCGCTAGGGTGTCCCCTTTCTAAAATAGGATGAAACCTGTAGGTGGGTCTCTTCTCCGGGGTGGTAGGGGGGTCAGTTTGAAAAAAATCCGAAAAAGTCATAATAATTAGTGTTACTATGTACGGGAAAATCACGACCCTTCTACTTTGGAGCGTTACCATGGTTACTGGAGTGGTCCGATTACGGCCATCTTTTAAGGGTACCACCGCTAGGGTGTCCCCTTTCCAAAATTAGAATAAAACTTTTAGGTTTGTCACTTCTCCGGGGTGGTAGGGGGTCATTTTGAGGAAAAGTACAAACAGTCAGCAAAAAACTCTCGGTAGCGTGCGCCATGGGACGCCCGGAAGGTATTAAATTCCCCCACCACTCCCCACGCCTACGAACCGCCAAAATAATCTCAGATTCATCATCAGCACCCCAAGAAGCACCAGAACAGGTGTATTTCGTTCTTTTTTGGAGACACCCACTTGGGGTCGTGCCCCCCTCCCAATGGTTTTTGGCCCCCCATGCCCCCACACAACACCCACTTCCAAAATTAACTTCAGATTCGTGATCAGCGTGTCGAGAACAATCAGAAAAGATACACACTGCCCGTCTTTGCGACAAAAATTATTTTCACCCAAAAAACCCCTTACGGTTTTTACCGAAATTGCCCCAAAATGGATTTGGTCAAAATGACGTCACAGGGGGTAATCGATGCCCAGGAGTCCAAATCTGCAACTCCCAGGTCCATACCTGCTTCCGTTCGGGAGATATAGGGTCCCAGAGGACCCGATAGAAATACGTGTTCTTCATACGTGCAAAAGTTGGAAAACCCCCTCTTGTCAACCCCCCCTCCTGTCCTCTCTGAAGTACCCATCGAAATGAAATTTTGACGTGTAGTAGAAGACACCCTCGTCATTGTCATACATTAATTTCGTGTAATTATATGACCGGAAAAGGCTCTTTGTATATATGATTTCTATCTGCGCCAAAAATAGGTGTTTTTGTCTTGAAAAGTTAAAAAAGTACCTCTTTTCGGTACCCCTTCCTTTCCACCGAGGGTATGTGACGGAGCTGAATTTTGGTTATGTGGGAGACAAGAGTCGTAGCTACGTGTAGACAACTCATACGGTAGCATTAATTTTCGGGAAGGGGGTATAGTCTATACGTTTTTGAGGTCCCCCCCAAAATAGGTGTTTTTCACCGGTAGCAGCTATGATAACCCTAAA
>NC_092572.1:34608365-34621101 GCF_037975245.1 Apostichopus japonicus
AGGGTTAGGGTTAGGGTTAGGGTTAGGGTTAGGGTTAGGGTTAGGGTTAGGGTTAGGGTTAGGGTTAGGGTTAGGGTTAGGGTTAGGTTAGGGTTAGGGTTAGGGTTAGGGTTAGGGTTAGGGTTAGGGTTAGGGTTAGGGTTAGGGTTAGGGTTAGGGTTAGGGTTAGGGTTAGGGTTAGGGTTAGGGTTAGGGTTAGGGTTAGGGTTAGGGTTAGGGTTAGGGTTAGGGTTAGGGTTAGGGTTAGGGTTAGGGTTAGGGTTAGGGTTAGGGTTAGGGTTAGGGTTAGGGTTAGGGTTAGGGTTAGGGTTAGGGTTAGGGTTAGGGTTAGGGTTAGGGTTAGGGTTAGGGTTAGGGTTAGGGTTAGGGTTAGGGTTAGGGTTAGGGTTAGGGTTAGGGTTAGGGTTAGGGTTAGGGTTAGGGTTAGGGTTAGGGTTAGGGTTAGGGTTAGGGTTAGGGTTAGGGTTAGGGTTAGGGTTAGGGTTAGGGTTAGGGTTAGGGTTAGGGTTAGGGTTAGGGTTAGGGTTAGGGTTAGGGTTAGGGTTGGGTTAGGGTTAGGGTTAGGGTTAGGGTTAGGGTTAGGGTTAGGGTTAGGGTTAGGGTTAGGGTTAGGGTTAGGGTTAGGGTTAGGGTTAGGGTTAGGGTTAGGGTTAGGGTTAGGGTTAGGGTTAGGGTTAGGGTTAGGGTTAGGGTTAGGGTTAGGGTTAGGTTAGGGTTAGGGTTAGGGTTAGGGTTAGGGTTAGGGTTAGGGTTAGGGTTAGGGTTAGGGTTAGGGTTAGGGTTAGGGTTAGGGTTAGGGTTAGGGTTAGGGTTAGGGTTAGGGTTAGGGTTAGGGTTAGGGTTAGGGTTAGGGTTAGGGTTAGGGTTAGGGTTAGGGTTAGGGTTAGGGTTAGGGTTAGGGTTAGGGTTAGGGTTAGGGTTAGGGTTAGGGTTAGGGTTAGGGTTAGGGTTAGGGTTAGGGTTAGGGTTAGGGTTAGGGTTAGGGTTAGGGTTAGGGTTAGGGTTAGGGTTAGGGTTAGGGTTAGGGTTAGGGTTAGGGTTAGGGTTAGGGTTAGGGTTAGGGTTAGGGTTAGGGTTAGGGTTAGGGTTAGGGTTAGGGTTAGGGTTAGGGTTAGGGTTAGGGTTAGGGTTAGGGTTAGGGTTAGGGTTAGGGTTAGGGTTAGGGTTAGGGTTAGGGTTAGGGTTAGGGTTAGGGTTAGGGTTAGGGTTAGGGTTAGGGTTAGGGTTAGGGTTAGGGTTAGGGTTAGGGTTAGGGTTAGGGTTAGGGTTAGGGTTAGGGTTAGGGTTAGGGTTAGGGTTAGGGTTAGGGTTAGGGTTAGGGTTAGGGTTAGGGTTAGGGTTAGGGTTAGGGTTAGGGTTAGGGTTAGGGTTAGGGTTAGGGTTAGGGTTAGGGTTAGGGTTAGGGTTAGGGTTAGGGTTAGGGTTAGGGTTAGGGTTAGGGTTAGGGTTAGGGTTAGGGTTAGGGTTAGGGTTAGGGTTAGGGTTAGGGTTAGGGTTAGGGTTAGGGTTAGGGTTAGGGTTAGGGTTAGGGTTAGGGTTAGGGTTAGGGTTAGGGTTAGGGTTAGGGTTAGGGTTAGGGTTAGGGTTAGGGTTAGGGTTAGGGTTAGGGTTAGGGTTAGGGTTAGGGTTAGGGTTAGGGTTAGGGTTAGGGTTAGGGTTAGGGTTAGGGTTAGGGTTAGGGTTAGGGTTAGGGTTAGGGTTAGGGTTAGGGTTAGGGTTAGGGTTAGGGTTAGGGTTAGGGTTAGGGTTAGGGTTAGGGTTAGGGTTAGGGTTAGGGTTAGGGTTAGGGTTAGGGTTAGGGTTAGGGTTAGGGTTAGGGTTAGGGTTAGGGTTAGGGTTAGGGTTAGGGTTAGGGTTAGGGTTAGGGTTAGGGTTAGGGTTAGGGTTAGGGTTAGGGTTAGGGTTAGGGTTAGGGTTAGGGTTAGGGTTAGGGTTAGGGTTAGGGTTAGGGTTAGGGTTAGGGTTAGGGTTAGGGTTAGGGTTAGGGTTAGGGTTAGGGTTAGGGTTAGGGTTAGGGTTAGGGTTAGGGTTAGGGTTAGGGTTAGGGTTAGGGTTAGGGTTAGGGTTAGGGTTAGGGTTAGGGTTAGGGTTAGGGTTAGGGTTAGGGTTAGGGTTAGGGTTAGGGTTAGGGTTAGGGTTAGGGTTAGGGTTAGGGTTAGGGTTAGGGTTAGGGTTAGGGTTAGGGTTAGGGTTAGGGTTAGGGTTAGGGTTAGGGTTAGGGTTAGGGTTAGGGTTAGGGTTAGGGTTAGGGTTAGGGTTAGGGTTAGGGTTAGGGTTAGGGTTAGGGTTAGGGTTAGGGTTAGGGTTAGGGTTAGGGTTAGGGTTAGGGTTAGGGTTAGGGTTAGGGTTAGGGTTAGGGTTAGGGTTAGGGTTAGGGTTAGGGTTAGGGTTAGGGTTAGGGTTAGGGTTAGGGTTAGGGTTAGGGTTAGGGTTAGGGTTAGGGTTAGGGTTAGGGTTAGGGTTAGGGTTAGGGTTAGGGTTAGGGTTAGGGTTAGGGTTAGGGTTAGGGTTAGGGTTAGGGTTAGGGTTAGGGTTAGGGTTAGGGTTAGGGTTAGGGTTAGGGTTAGGGTTAGGGTTAGGGTTAGGGTTAGGGTTAGGGTTAGGGTTAGGGTTAGGGTTAGGGTTAGGGTTAGGGTTAGGGTTAGGGTTAGGGTTAGGGTTAGGTTAGGGTTAGGGTTAGGGTTAGGGTTAGGGTTAGGGTTAGGGTTAGGGTTAGGGTTAGGGTTAGGGTTAGGGTTAGGGTTAGGGTTAGGGTTAGGGTTAGGGTTAGGGTTAGGGTTAGGGTTAGGGTTAGGGTTAGGGTTAGGGTTAGGGTTAGGGTTAGGGTTAGGGTTAGGGTTAGGGTTAGGGTTAGGGTTAGGGTTAGGGTTAGGGTTAGGGTTAGGGTTAGGGTTAGGGTTAGGGTTAGGGTTAGGGTTAGGGTTAGGGTTAGGGTTAGGGTTAGGGTTAGGGTTAGGGTTAGGGTTAGGGTTAGGGTTAGGGTTAGGGTTAGGGTTAGGGTTAGGGTTAGGGTTAGGGTTAGGGTTAGGGTTAGGGTTAGGGTTAGGGTTAGGGTTAGGGTTAGGGTTAGGGTTAGGGTTAGGGTTAGGGTTAGGGTTAGGGTTAGGGTTAGGGTTAGGGTTAGGGTTAGGGTTAGGGTTAGGGTTAGGGTTAGGGTTAGGGTTAGGGTTAGGGTTAGGGTTAGGGTTAGGGTTAGGGTTAGGGTTAGGGTTAGGGTTAGGGTTAGGGTTAGGGTTAGGGTTAGGGTTAGGGTTAGGGTTAGGGTTAGGGTTAGGGTTAGGGTTAGGGTTAGGGTTAGGGTTAGGGTTAGGGTTAGGGTTAGGGTTAGGGTTAGGGTTAGGGTTAGGGTTAGGGTTAGGGTTAGGGTTAGGGTTAGGGTTAGGGTTAGGGTTAGGGTTAGGGTTAGGGTTAGGGTTAGGGTTAGGGTTAGGGTTAGGGTTAGGGTTAGGGTTAGGGTTAGGGTTAGGGTTAGGGTTAGGGTTAGGGTTAGGGTTAGGGTTAGGGTTAGGGTTAGGGTTAGGGTTAGGGTTAGGGTTAGGGTTAGGGTTAGGGTTAGGGTTAGGGTTAGGGTTAGGGTTAGGTTAGGGTTAGGGTTAGGGTTAGGGTTAGGGTTAGGGTTAGGGTTAGGGTTAGGGTTAGGGTTAGGGTTAGGGTTAGGGTTAGGGTTAGGGTTAGGGTTAGGGTTAGGGTTAGGGTTAGGGTTAGGGTTAGGGTTAGGGTTAGGGTTAGGGTTAGGGTTAGGGTTAGGGTTAGGGTTAGGGTTAGGGTTAGGGTTAGGGTTAGGGTTAGGGTTAGGGTTAGGGTTAGGGTTAGGGTTAGGGTTAGGGTTAGGGTTAGGGTTAGGGTTAGGGTTAGGGTTAGGGTTAGGGTTAGGGTTAGGGTTAGGGTTAGGGTTAGGGTTAGGGTTAGGGTTAGGGTTAGGGTTAGGGTTAGGGTTAGGGTTAGGGTTAGGGTTAGGGTTAGGGTTAGGGTTAGGGTTAGGGTTAGGGTTAGGGTTAGGGTTAGGGTTAGGGTTAGGGTTAGGGTTAGGGTTAGGGTTAGGGTTAGGGTTAGGGTTAGGGTTAGGGTTAGGGTTAGGGTTAGGGTTAGGGTTAGGGTTAGGGTTAGGGTTAGGGTTAGGGTTAGGGTTAGGGTTAGGGTTAGGGTTAGGGTTAGGGTTAGGGTTAGGGTTAGGGTTAGGGTTAGGGTTAGGGTTAGGGTTAGGGTTAGGGTTAGGGTTAGGGTTAGGGTTAGGGTTAGGGTTAGGGTTAGGGTTAGGGTTAGGGTTAGGGTTAGGGTTAGGGTTAGGGTTAGGGTTAGGGTTAGGGTTAGGGTTAGGGTTAGGGTTAGGGTTAGGGTTAGGGTTAGGGTTAGGGTTAGGGTTAGGGTTAGGGTTAGGGTTAGGGTTAGGGTTAGGGTTAGGGTTAGGGTTAGGGTTAGGGTTAGGGTTAGGGTTAGGGTTAGGGTTAGGGTTAGGGTTAGGGTTAGGGTTAGGGTTAGGGTTAGGGTTAGGGTTAGGGTTAGGGTTAGGGTTAGGGTTAGGGTTAGGGTTAGGGTTAGGGTTAGGGTTAGGGTTAGGGTTAGGGTTAGGGTTAGGGTTAGGGTTAGGGTTAGGGTTAGGGTTAGGGTTAGGGTTAGGGTTAGGGTTAGGGTTAGGGTTAGGGTTAGGGTTAGGGTTAGGGTTAGGGTTAGGGTTAGGGTTAGGGTTAGGGAGGGTTAGGGTTAGGGTTAGGGTTAGGGTTAGGGTTAGGGTTAGGGTTAGGGTTAGGGTTAGGGTTAGGGTTAGGGTTAGGGTTAGGGTTAGGGTTAGGGTTAGGGTTAGGGTTAGGGTTAGGGTTAGGGTTAGGGTTAGGGTTAGGGTTAGGGTTAGGGTTAGGGTTAGGGTTAGGGTTAGGGTTAGGGTTAGGGTTAGGGTTAGGGTTAGGGTTAGGGTTAGGGTTAGGGTTAGGGTTAGGGTTAGGGTTAGGGTTAGGGTTAGGGTTAGGGTTAGGGTTAGGGTTAGGGTTAGGGTTAGGGTTAGGGTTAGGGTTAGGGTTAGGGTTAGGGTTAGGGTTAGGGTTAGGGTTAGGGTTAGGGTTAGGGTTAGGGTTAGGGTTAGGGTTAGGGTTAGGGTTAGGGTTAGGGTTAGGGTTAGGGTTAGGGTTAGGGTTAGGGTTAGGGTTAGGGTTAGGGTTAGGGTTAGGGTTAGGGTTAGGGTTAGGGTTAGGGTTAGGGTTAGGGTTAGGGTTAGGGTTAGGGTTAGGGTTAGGGTTAGGGTTAGGGTTAGGGTTAGGGTTAGGGTTAGGGTTAGGGTTAGGGTTAGGGTTAGGGTTAGGGTTAGGGTTAGGGTTAGGGTTAGGGTTAGGGTTAGGGTTAGGGTTAGGGTTAGGGTTAGGGTTAGGGTTAGGGTTAGGGTTAGGGTTAGGGTTAGGGTTAGGGTTAGGGTTAGGGTTAGGGTTAGGGTTAGGGTTAGGGTTAGGGTTAGGGTTAGGGTTAGGGTTAGGGTTAGGGTTAGGGTTAGGGTTAGGGTTAGGGTTAGGGTTAGGGTTAGGGTTAGGGTTAGGGTTAGGGTTAGGGTTAGGGTTAGGGTTAGGGTTAGGGTTAGGGTTAGGGTTAGGGTTAGGGTTAGGGTTAGGGTTAGGGTTAGGGTTAGGGTTAGGGTTAGGGTTAGGGTTAGGGTTAGGGTTAGGGTTAGGGTTAGGGTTAGGGTTAGGGTTAGGGTTAGGGTTAGGGTTAGGGTTAGGGTTAGGGTTAGGGTTAGGGTTAGGGTTAGGGTTAGGGTTAGGGTTAGGGTTAGGGTTAGGGTTAGGGTTAGGGTTAGGGTTAGGGTTAGGGTTAGGGTTAGGGTTAGGGTTAGGGTTAGGGTTAGGGTTAGGGTTAGGGTTAGGGTTAGGGTTAGGGTTAGGGTTAGGGTTAGGGTTAGGGTTAGGGTTAGGGTTAGGGTTAGGGTTAGGGTTAGGGTTAGGGTTAGGGTTAGGGTTAGGGTTAGGGTTAGGGTTAGGGTTAGGGTTAGGGTTAGGGTTAGGGTTAGGGTTAGGGTTAGGGTTAGGGTTAGGGTTAGGGTTAGGGTTAGGGTTAGGGTTAGGGTTAGGGTTAGGGTTAGGGTTAGGGTTAGGGTTAGGGTTAGGGTTAGGGTTAGGGTTAGGGTTAGGGTTAGGGTTAGGGTTAGGGTTAGGGTTAGGGTTAGGGTTAGGGTTAGGGTTAGGGTTAGGGTTAGGGTTAGGGTTAGGGTTAGGGTTAGGGTTAGGGTTAGGGTTAGGGTTAGGGTTAGGGTTAGGGTTAGGGTTAGGGTTAGGGTTAGGGTTAGGGTTAGGGTTAGGGTTAGGGTTAGGGTTAGGGTTAGGGTTAGGGTTAGGGTTAGGGTTAGGGTTAGGGTTAGGGTTAGGGTTAGGGTTAGGGTTAGGGTTAGGGTTAGGGTTAGGGTTAGGGTTAGGGTTAGGGTTAGGGTTAGGGTTAGGGTTAGGGTTAGGGTTAGGGTTAGGGTTAGGGTTAGGGTTAGGGTTAGGGTTAGGGTTAGGGTTAGGGTTAGGGTTAGGGTTAGGGTTAGGGTTAGGGTTAGGGTTAGGGTTAGGGTTAGGGTTAGGGTTAGGGTTAGGGTTAGGGTTAGGGTTAGGGTTAGGGTTAGGGTTAGGGTTAGGGTTAGGGTTAGGGTTAGGGTTAGGGTTAGGGTTAGGGTTAGGGTTAGGGTTAGGGTTAGGGTTAGGGTTAGGGTTAGGGTTAGGGTTAGGGTTAGGGTTAGGGTTAGGGTTAGGGTTAGGGTTAGGGTTAGGGTTAGGGTTAGGGTTAGGGTTAGGGTTAGGGTTAGGGTTAGGGTTAGGGTTAGGGTTAGGGTTAGGGTTAGGGTTAGGGTTAGGGTTAGGGTTAGGGTTAGGGTTAGGGTTAGGGTTAGGGTTAGGGTTAGGGTTAGGGTTAGGGTTAGGGTTAGGGTTAGGGTTAGGGTTAGGGTTAGGGTTAGGGTTAGGGTTAGGGTTAGGGTTAGGGTTAGGGTTAGGGTTAGGGTTAGGGTTAGGGTTAGGGTTAGGGTTAGGGTTAGGGTTAGGGTTAGGGTTAGGGTTAGGGTTAGGGTTAGGGTTAGGGTTAGGGTTAGGGTTAGGGTTAGGGTTAGGGTTAGGGTTAGGGTTAGGGTTAGGGTTAGGGTTAGGGTTAGGGTTAGGGTTAGGGTTAGGGTTAGGGTTAGGGTTAGGGTTAGGGTTAGGGTTAGGGTTAGGGTTAGGGTTAGGGTTAGGGTTAGGGTTAGGGTTAGGGTTAGGGTTAGGGTTAGGGTTAGGGTTAGGGTTAGGGTTAGGGTTAGGGTTAGGGTTAGGGTTAGGGTTAGGGTTAGGGTTAGGGTTAGGGTTAGGGTTAGGGTTAGGGTTAGGGTTAGGGTTAGGGTTAGGGTTAGGGTTAGGGTTAGGGTTAGGGTTAGGGTTAGGGTTAGGGTTAGGGTTAGGGTTAGGGTTAGGGTTAGGGTTAGGGTTAGGGTTAGGGTTAGGGTTAGGGTTAGGGTTAGGGTTAGGGTTAGGGTTAGGGTTAGGGTTAGGGTTAGGGTTAGGGTTAGGGTTAGGGTTAGGGTTAGGGTTAGGGTTAGGGTTAGGGTTAGGGTTAGGGTTAGGGTTAGGGTTAGGGTTAGGGTTAGGGTTAGGGTTAGGGTTAGGGTTAGGGTTAGGGTTAGGGTTAGGGTTAGGGTTAGGGTTAGGGTTAGGGTTAGGGTTAGGGTTAGGGTTAGGGTTAGGGTTAGGGTTAGGGTTAGGGTTAGGGTTAGGGTTAGGGTTAGGGTTAGGGTTAGGGTTAGGGTTAGGGTTAGGGTTAGGGTTAGGGTTAGGGTTAGGGTTAGGGTTAGGGTTAGGGTTAGGGTTAGGGTTAGGGTTAGGGTTAGGGTTAGGGTTAGGGTTAGGGTTAGGGTTAGGGTTAGGGTTAGGGTTAGGGTTAGGGTTAGGGTTAGGGTTAGGGTTAGGGTTAGGGTTAGGGTTAGGGTTAGGGTTAGGGTTAGGGTTAGGGTTAGGGTTAGGGTTAGGGTTAGGGTTAGGGTTAGGGTTAGGGTTAGGGTTAGGGTTAGGGTTAGGGTTAGGGTTAGGGTTAGGGTTAGGGTTAGGGTTAGGGTTAGGGTTAGGGTTAGGGTTAGGGTTAGGGTTAGGGTTAGGGTTAGGGTTAGGGTTAGGGTTAGGGTTAGGGTTAGGGTTAGGGTTAGGGTTAGGGTTAGGGTTAGGGTTAGGGTTAGGGTTAGGGTTAGGGTTAGGGTTAGGGTTAGGGTTAGGGTTAGGGTTAGGGTTAGGGTTAGGGTTAGGGTTAGGGTTAGGGTTAGGGTTAGGGTTAGGGTTAGGGTTAGGGTTAGGGTTAGGGTTAGGGTTAGGGTTAGGGTTAGGGTTAGGGTTAGGGTTAGGGTTAGGGTTAGGGTTAGGGTTAGGGTTAGGGTTAGGGTTAGGGTTAGGGTTAGGGTTAGGGTTAGGGTTAGGGTTAGGGTTAGGGTTAGGGTTAGGGTTAGGGTTAGGGTTAGGGTTAGGGTTAGGGTTAGGGTTAGGGTTAGGGTTAGGGTTAGGGTTAGGGTTAGGGTTAGGGTTAGGGTTAGGGTTAGGGTTAGGGTTAGGGTTAGGGTTAGGGTTAGGGTTAGGGTTAGGGTTAGGGTTAGGGTTAGGGTTAGGGTTAGGGTTAGGGTTAGGGTTAGGGTTAGGGTTAGGGTTAGGGTTAGGGTTAGGGTTAGGGTTAGGGTTAGGGTTAGGGTTAGGGTTAGGGTTAGGGTTAGGGTTAGGGTTAGGGTTAGGGTTAGGGTTAGGGTTAGGGTTAGGGTTAGGGTTAGGGTTAGGGTTAGGGTTAGGGTTAGGGTTAGGGTTAGGGTTAGGGTTAGGGTTAGGGTTAGGGTTAGGGTTAGGGTTAGGGTTAGGGTTAGGGTTAGGGTTAGGGTTAGGGTTAGGGTTAGGGTTAGGGTTAGGGTTAGGGTTAGGGTTAGGGTTAGGGTTAGGGTTAGGGTTAGGGTTAGGGTTAGGGTTAGGGTTAGGGTTAGGGTTAGGGTTAGGGTTAGGGTTAGGGTTAGGGTTAGGGTTAGGGTTAGGGTTAGGGTTAGGGTTAGGGTTAGGGTTAGGGTTAGGGTTAGGGTTAGGGTTAGGGTTAGGGTTAGGGTTAGGGTTAGGGTTAGGGTTAGGGTTAGGGTTAGGGTTAGGGTTAGGGTTAGGGTTAGGGTTAGGGTTAGGGTTAGGGTTAGGGTTAGGGTTAGGGTTAGGGTTAGGGTTAGGGTTAGGGTTAGGGTTAGGGTTAGGGTTAGGGTTAGGGTTAGGGTTAGGGTTAGGGTTAGGGTTAGGGTTAGGGTTAGGGTTAGGGTTAGGGTTAGGGTTAGGGTTAGGGTTAGGGTTAGGGTTAGGGTTAGGGTTAGGGTTAGGGTTAGGGTTAGGGTTAGGGTTAGGGTTAGGGTTAGGGTTAGGGTTAGGGTTAGGGTTAGGGTTAGGGTTAGGGTTAGGGTTAGGGTTAGGGTTAGGGTTAGGGTTAGGGTTAGGGTTAGGGTTAGGGTTAGGGTTAGGGTTAGGGTTAGGGTTAGGGTTAGGGTTAGGGTTAGGGTTAGGGTTAGGGTTAGGGTTAGGGTTAGGGTTAGGGTTAGGGTTAGGGTTAGGGTTAGGGTTAGGGTTAGGGTTAGGGTTAGGGTTAGGGTTAGGGTTAGGGTTAGGGTTAGGGTTAGGGTTAGGGTTAGGGTTAGGGTTAGGGTTAGGGTTAGGGTTAGGGTTAGGGTTAGGGTTAGGGTTAGGGTTAGGGTTAGGGTTAGGGTTAGGGTTAGGGTTAGGGTTAGGGTTAGGGTTAGGGTTAGGGTTAGGGTTAGGGTTAGGGTTAGGGTTAGGGTTAGGGTTAGGGTTAGGGTTAGGGTTAGGGTTAGGGTTAGGGTTAGGGTTAGGGTTAGGGTTAGGGTTAGGGTTAGGGTTAGGGTTAGGGTTAGGGTTAGGGTTAGGGTTAGGGTTAGGGTTAGGGTTAGGGTTAGGGTTAGGGTTAGGGTTAGGGTTAGGGTTAGGGTTAGGGTTAGGGTTAGGGTTAGGGTTAGGGTTAGGGTTAGGGTTAGGGTTAGGGTTAGGGTTAGGGTTAGGGTTAGGGTTAGGGTTAGGGTTAGGGTTAGGGTTAGGGTTAGGGTTAGGGTTAGGGTTAGGGTTAGGGTTAGGGTTAGGGTTAGGGTTAGGGTTAGGGTTAGGGTTAGGGTTAGGGTTAGGGTTAGGGTTAGGGTTAGGGTTAGGGTTAGGGTTAGGGTTAGGGTTAGGGTTAGGGTTAGGGTTAGGGTTAGGGTTAGGGTTAGGGTTAGGGTTAGGGTTAGGGTTAGGGTTAGGGTTAGGGTTAGGGTTAGGGTTAGGGTTAGGGTTAGGGTTAGGGTTAGGGTTAGGGTTAGGGTTAGGGTTAGGGTTAGGGTTAGGGTTAGGGTTAGGGTTAGGGTTAGGGTTAGGGTTAGGGTTAGGGTTAGGGTTAGGGTTAGGGTTAGGGTTAGGGTTAGGGTTAGGGTTAGGGTTAGGGTTAGGGTTAGGGTTAGGGTTAGGGTTAGGGTTAGGGTTAGGGTTAGGGTTAGGGTTAGGGTTAGGGTTAGGGTTAGGGTTAGGGTTAGGGTTAGGGTTAGGGTTAGGGTTAGGGTTAGGGTTAGGGTTAGGGTTAGGGTTAGGGTTAGGGTTAGGGTTAGGGTTAGGGTTAGGGTTAGGGTTAGGGTTAGGGTTAGGGTTAGGGTTAGGGTTAGGGTTAGGGTTAGGGTTAGGGTTAGGGTTAGGGTTAGGGTTAGGGTTAGGGTTAGGGTTAGGGTTAGGGTTAGGGTTAGGGTTAGGGTTAGGGTTAGGGTTAGGGTTAGGGTTAGGGTTAGGGTTAGGGTTAGGGTTAGGGTTAGGGTTAGGGTTAGGGTTAGGGTTAGGGTTAGGGTTAGGGTTAGGGTTAGGGTTAGGGTTAGGGTTAGGGTTAGGGTTAGGGTTAGGGTTAGGGTTAGGGTTAGGGTTAGGGTTAGGGTTAGGGTTAGGGTTAGGGTTAGGGTTAGGGTTAGGGTTAGGGTTAGGGTTAGGGTTAGGGTTAGGGTTAGGGTTAGGGTTAGGGTTAGGGTTAGGGTTAGGGTTAGGGTTAGGGTTAGGGTTAGGGTTAGGGTTAGGGTTAGGGTTAGGGTTAGGGTTAGGGTTAGGGTTAGGGTTAGGGTTAGGGTTAGGGTTAGGGTTAGGGTTAGGGTTAGGGTTAGGGTTAGGGTTAGGGTTAGGGTTAGGGTTAGGGTTAGGGTTAGGGTTAGGGTTAGGGTTAGGGTTAGGGTTAGGGTTAGGGTTAGGGTTAGGGTTAGGGTTAGGGTTAGGGTTAGGGTTAGGGTTAGGGTTAGGGTTAGGGTTAGGGTTAGGGTTAGGGTTAGGGTTAGGGTTAGGGTTAGGGTTAGGGTTAGGGTTAGGGTTAGGGTTAGGGTTAGGGTTAGGGTTAGGGTTAGGGTTAGGGTTAGGGTTAGGGTTAGGGTTAGGGTTAGGGTTAGGGTTAGGGTTAGGGTTAGGGTTAGGGTTAGGGTTAGGGTTAGGGTTAGGGTTAGGGTTAGGGTTAGGGTTAGGGTTAGGGTTAGGGTTAGGGTTAGGGTTAGGGTTAGGGTTAGGGTTAGGGTTAGGGTTAGGGTTAGGGTTAGGGTTAGGGTTAGGGTTAGGGTTAGGGTTAGGGTTAGGGTTAGGGTTAGGGTTAGGGTTAGGGTTAGGGTTAGGGTTAGGGTTAGGGTTAGGGTTAGGGTTAGGGTTAGGGTTAGGGTTAGGGTTAGGGTTAGGGTTAGGGTTAGGGTTAGGGTTAGGGTTAGGGTTAGGGTTAGGGTTAGGGTTAGGGTTAGGGTTAGGGTTAGGGTTAGGGTTAGGGTTAGGGTTAGGGTTAGGGTTAGGGTTAGGGTTAGGGTTAGGGTTAGGGTTAGGGTTAGGGTTAGGGTTAGGGTTAGGGTTAGGGTTAGGGTTAGGGTTAGGGTTAGGGTTAGGGTTAGGGTTAGGGTTAGGGTTAGGGTTAGGGTTAGGGTTAGGGTTAGGGTTAGGGTTAGGGTTAGGGTTAGGGTTAGGGTTAGGGTTAGGGTTAGGGTTAGGGTTAGGGTTAGGGTTAGGGTTAGGGTTAGGGTTAGGGTTAGGGTTAGGGTTAGGGTTAGGGTTAGGGTTAGGGTTAGGGTTAGGGTTAGGGTTAGGGTTAGGGTTAGGGTTAGGGTTAGGGTTAGGGTTAGGGTTAGGGTTAGGGTTAGGGTTAGGGTTAGGGTTAGGGTTAGGGTTAGGGTTAGGGTTAGGGTTAGGGTTAGGGTTAGGGTTAGGGTTAGGGTTAGGGTTAGGGTTAGGGTTAGGGTTAGGGTTAGGGTTAGGGTTAGGGTTAGGGTTAGGGTTAGGGTTAGGGTTAGGGTTAGGGTTAGGGTTAGGGTTAGGGTTAGGGTTAGGGTTAGGGTTAGGGTTAGGGTTAGGGTTAGGGTTAGGGTTAGGGTTAGGGTTAGGGTTAGGGTTAGGGTTAGGGTTAGGGTTAGGGTTAGGGTTAGGGTTAGGGTTAGGGTTAGGGTTAGGGTTAGGGTTAGGGTTAGGGTTAGGGTTAGGGTTAGGGTTAGGGTTAGGGTTAGGGTTAGGGTTAGGGTTAGGGTTAGGGTTAGGGTTAGGGTTAGGGTTAGGGTTAGGGTTAGGGTTAGGGTTAGGGTTAGGGTTAGGGTTAGGGTTAGGGTTAGGGTTAGGGTTAGGGTTAGGGTTAGGGTTAGGGTTAGGGTTAGGGTTAGGGTTAGGGTTAGGGTTAGGGTTAGGGTTAGGGTTAGGGTTAGGGTTAGGGTTAGGGTTAGGGTTAGGGTTAGGGTTAGGGTTAGGGTTAGGGTTAGGGTTAGGGTTAGGGTTAGGGT